>NC_090651.1:375155663-375412256 GCF_040937935.1 Hyperolius riggenbachi
TCGACTTTCGAGCGAAAATGCCATTGAAAATCAAGTTTGTGATTTTCTGCGCTTTTTGCAAAATTTAGTGGTCAAATATTGATTTTTTTTTTGCACTTTTCCGCAAATTTTCATGGTAAAAATATAAATTGTTTACACTTTTCAAGATAAAAAATAACATTTTTTTTTGTAATTTTCTGCAAAAACTTTATTTAATCTAAATAAAAAAAAGCATTTGCGATGCAAAAATTTGCAAACAACACTGTGACCCACGTTCTTCCGAATTCAAACACCAACACTACTTAGCAACTACAAGGAACACCCAGGTATAATACCGAATACACACCCACATTTTTCCTTCAACATTATTTTCTCAAGAGAACCTTACCGAGGTTGCTTGAAGAGTGAGTCATTCCACACTGCTCGCCCGGCTCACACTCCATGGAATAAGAACATCTTTCTGATCCATCACCGTCACAGACCATACAAGTGAGCGAGTAGCCTACAAGAACAGAGACGTTACATGCTCAGAATCAACTTTATTCGCCATGTACTACAGATGACGCTCCCAGAATTATTTGTGGTACACACGCCATTGGCAGGGCCGGTTTAAGCAACAATGGGGCCCCAGGGCAAAATAAACCTGCCCCCCCCCCCCCCCCCCCACAGATACCCCGGAGCAAAAATTGGCATTAAAGAGAATCTGTATTGTTAAAATCGTACAAAAGTAAACATACCAGTGCGTTAGGGGACATCTCCTATTACCCTCTGACACAATTTCGCCGCTCCTCGCCGCATTAAAAGTGGTTAAAAACAGTTTTTAAAAGTTTGTTTATAAACAAACAAAATGGCCACCAAAACAGGAAGTAGGTTGATGTACAGTATGTCCACACATAGAAAATACATCCATACACAAGCAGGCTGTATACACCCTTCCTTTTGAATCTCAAAAGATCATTTGTGTGTTTCTTTCCCCCTGCATCTCTCATGCACTGAAGTTTCAGGCTGCTCTTTTCTTCCTGCAAACAGCTTTGCCCTTGTCTGAATTTCCTCAGTATGTGAAAGCCCAGCCAGCTCAGAGGACGATTTATCCAGCTTGTAAAAGATAAGAGAGAAGAGAGAAGCTGCCCTAATCTAAATAATACACAGGCAGTGTGCAGAGAGGGGCCTAGAGGGGGGAGATGCATCACAGAACCACAACACTGAAGAACTTGGCAGCCTTCCAGACACAGGCTGACAAGTCTGACAAGAGAGAGATAAGTTGATTTATTACAGAGACTGTGATAGTAGAACGTGCTGCAGTAAGCCAGAACACATTAGAATAGCTTTTGGAACTTGTAGGATGATAAAAAACAGGATGCAATTTTTGTTACGGAGTCTCTTTAAGGGACCTTTTTTGCAGCTGGTATAGTCAGGGTTTGAAGCCCCACTCGGTCGGAGCTCCACATTCTGGCTACCCCAACCTGCATGGGGGACAAGGGGTTAAAAACTTTCAGGAGGGGGGACCCCACATAATTTAAAAAAAAAATTCCCACACTCTAAACATAAAAAAAAATTGGGAAAATAGGAAAAAAAAATCCAGGGATCTTCCTACAGCCATATTGCGGCTGTATAGCGATCCCTGGTCAAAGCACTGCGGCTGCGTATGGACCCCCTGGAAACCCCGTCAGGAAATGTATTGCTCTTTCTTTTGATACATGTAAAATTACACTACCGTAAGGTACTAAAAGTGACATTTACCGCATTTAAAAGTATACTTTTTTCCTTCGAAACTTTAAAATCGATTTTCTCAAAAACTATAAGGTCTTTTTGAAAAAAATTGTTTTCCTCTTATTCCCAATGATCTCCTTAACATATCCTGCAAATTTAGGGTTTCTAGAATTTAAGGTGGATTTGCTATTAACCGTTAAAGTCGGCTGGTTGGTTTGGTTTTTAAATGTGTATTTTTTTTTCTTTGAAACTTTAAAATCGATTTTCGCAAAAACTATAAGGTCGATTTGATAAAAAAAGTTCCCTCTTGTAGCCACTGGGGGTCCCTACAAGCTCTGGGGCCCTGGGGCAGCTGCCTCCTTTGCCTCTGGTAGCGCCGGCCCTGGCCATTGGTCATAGTGTGATTAACTTAGTGTTAGCTGCAGTAAACATGGAACATGACTGGTTGACGTAAGTCAATAACAGCAAAGTGAAACAATAACAATGGATTGGTAGCAGGAAACCATCGGGAAAAAACAATCAGGATACAACAAGGAGCAGCAGCAACCTTATGCTGGGCACACACGGTAGGATTATTCCTTATCAATCGAGCCGCCGATGGCTCGATTGATAATTTCCGACAGGTCCGATGACCCGCCGGATTGATTCCCTGCTCGATCCCCACAGGTGTATGATAGCAGGGAGTCGAGCGGAAGATAAGGAGCGCCTGCGGGGACGAGCGGGAATCGATCCGGACGGCGGCAGGGACGCGGTGAGAGTCGATCCGGTGGCTAATCGAGCCGCCGTGTCGACTCGTGTATGCCCAGCATAAGGGGGAAAAGAATCGGGATGATTGTGGGGATACATACCTTACAATTTTTTTAAGATGAGAAAGAGGGACACTTTAGCCACATCCTCTGCATTGTCTTAAGCCACACCCCTACTTTTGCAACCTGCTTATAAGTGGGCATATTCAAGACAGGTGTAGGCGGAGCCAACTGTAAAATAATGGCCAAATGTTTTCTTCCCAAACATTATCAGGCAAAGTGCCCCTCAAACACACAAATCCACAAAACATCTATGTATATAATAGGCTAAGTGCCTCAACCTTCCAGCAAGAAGAAGAAGTAGCGCCCTGCCCCCAGGGCCGGTCCAAGCAAGAAGAAGGGGCTGGTCCAAGCAAGAAGAAGAAGTAGTGTCATATCAAACCAAGTGCAAAGAGGGATAATTTGCATATTTAGTAGCAGTGCATTGTGGGTAACCACAAATGTTCACTTATAGCTGAATTATTGCAGATTTGCTTCTGTTTTAAGAAGGAAAATTACACCAAGCTTTGCGTTTTTTTTTAGTAGGAGGGCTTTTTGGTCTCTTTTATCCTCCTATACATTCTTAGTAGTTTGGGTCACCCTGAGCTGCTTGGTTACTCTGTTGTACTGGTCCAAGCCCTTTCTCATACAGTCTTATCAATTCCTGCTATGTACTGATGAGGACCAAATGTCTGAAATAGGCTGTCACATGTGGGTTTGATATGACGGTGTAAAACTTAAAGCTATAGGCTTGCTTGACTCAGTGCTGGTCGTAATGGAAAAATCTACGCTTACGGATCATTACGCGTCATTTTATGCTATTATGCATTACGCAATTACGGTTATAGCGTTAGAAATTATCTATGGTTCATCACTGTAATTACGCGTAAGGATACCATAATGTAGGTGCTTACGCTACGATGTTACGCGTAGTGCCGTAATACCCATTAATGCGTACTTTTTGATGCATACGGACGATGTGTACGCAATAGCTGTGAATGTGACAGCTATTGCGTACACATCATTTGTATGCGTCAAAACGTACGCTTATATACTGAAGGGCGGGAGAAGATTCTATTGGTTGCTTAGGATGTTGACTGATTGGCTACTCTTAGAAAAGGGGAGTTTTTACGTTAGTAATTACGCGTAAAATTACGCGTAAGTCTTCGTAAAATTACTAGAGATGGGACGACGAATCCGGCGAATCCACAAATCCCTCGAATATTGGGAAATATTCGAGATTCGTGGATTCGAATCCCGACGCCATTTTCCACTTTACGAATCCGCCGAATCCCGACGCTGCATCGCCGCGCATCCGCCGCTCGCACTCGTCCTCCTCCGACCCGCGCCTCCTCCGCCCGCCCCACGCCTCCTCCGCCCGGCCGCCCGCATACTTTGTATCAACTCACCCGTCCAGTGGAGCGCAGAGCGGCAGACCTCTCGCTGACTTCCTGGTTCCCTCTAGTGACGGCTTTTACAATGACGTCATCAGTAAAAGCCGGTCCGGCCACTAGAGGGAACCGAGAAGTAACGACGAGGTCTGCCGCTCTGCGCTTCACTGGACATGTGAGTTGATACTTATGCAGGGGTGAGCGAGGAGGCACGGGGGACGGAGGAGGCCATGGGGGTGAGCGGAGGAGGCACGGGGGGGAGCGACACCTACCTACCTACCACTTTACCTACCTACCTGCCACTATACCTACCTAAAGGCCCCCTATACGTACCTACCTACCGGGCACTATACCTACCTACCTACAGGCCCCTATACCTACCTAAAGGCCCCCTATACTACCTACCTACCGGCCACTATACCTACCTACCTACAGGCCCCTATACCTACCTAAAGGCCCCCTATATGTACCTACCTACCTAAAGGCCCCTATACCTACCTACAGGCCTCTATACCTACCTACCTAAAGGCCCCCTATACGTGCCTACCTACCTAAAGGCCCCTATACCTACCTACCTAAAGGCCCCTATACCTACCTACCTACATACCTACCTATACTTAAGGCCTTATACCCTGCTACCTATACTGAAGGTCCCTTTAACTACCTACCTACCTACAGGACACTATACCTACCTACCTACCTACAGGCCACTATACCTACCTAAAGGCCCCCTATACGTACCTACCTACCTACCTACCTAAAGGCCCCTATACCTACCTACCTACCTAAAGGCCCCTATACTTACCTACCTACCTACCTAAAGGCCCCTATACCTACCTACAGGCCTCTATACCTACCTACCTACTTAAAGGCCCCCTATACGTGCCTACCTACCTAAAGGCCCCTATACCTACCTACCTAAAGGCCCCTATACCTACCTACCTACATACCTACCTATACTTAAGGCCCTATACCCTGCTACATATACTGAAGGTCCCTTTAACTACCTACCTACAGGACACTATACCTACCTACCTACCGGCCACTATACCTACCTACCTACCTACAGGCCACTATACCTACCTAAAGGCCCCCTATACGTACCTACCTACCTACCTAAAGGCCCCTATACCTACCTACATACCTACCTATACTTAAGGCCCTATACCCTGCTACCTATACTGAAGGTCCCTTTACCTACCTAAAGGCCCCTATACCTACCTACATACCTACCTATACTTAAGGCCTCTATATACCCTGTTACCTATACTGAAGGCCCATATACCCTGCTACCTATACTGAAGGCCCATATACCCTGCTACCTATACTGAAGGCCCATATACCTTTCTACCTATACTGCAGGCCCCTATACCTTGCTACCTATACTGAAAGCTACCAATATTGTAGGCACCCATACCTAGCTAGCTATACTGAAGGCACCTTTACCTCGCTACCTATGCCTGGGTACCTATACTGCGGGCAACTATACCACGGATCGCACAATTTTTATGTGCAGGATTCGTTAGATTCGGGATTCGAAAGGTTCAAGATATTCGAGAACCTTTTAAGATTCGGATTCGGATTCGAAGAAATTGTGGATTCGTCCCATCCCTAAAAATTACGCATACCTAGCAATTACGGTACACAGCGTAATTACGATACCACTTAACTGCTTACGCGTAAATAATTATGTGTAAGACCATAAGTTACGCGTATTGCTTACGCGTAAATTTGCATTGAATTACGGTGCGTAATTACGCTCATGCGTAATTTCGGCCCAGCACTGGCTTGACTTACCAAGGGTGAAAAGGAATAATTTGCATATTTAGTAGCGGTGCATTGTGGGTAATCACTAATGCTCACTTATAGCTGAATTATTGCAGATTTTCTTCTGTTTTAAGAAGGCAAATTACACCAAGCTTTGATTTTTTTTAGTAGAAGGTCTTTTTGGTCCCTTTTATCCACCCTTTTATCCAATTCGAGTGGTTAGGGTCACCCTGAGCTGCTTGGTTACTCTGTTGTACTGGTCCAAGCCCTATCTCATACAGCCATATCAATCCCTGCCATGTACTGATGTGGACCAAAAGTCTGAAACAGGCTGTCACATGTGGGTTTAATATGGCTGTGTAAAATTTAAAGCTATAAGCGTGCTATACACCAGTGGTTCTGGATGCTTGCTTGGTTTACTAAGGGTGAAAAGGAATTATTTGCATACTTAATAGCAGTGCAGTGTGGGTAGCCACAAATGTTCACTTATAGCTGAATTATTGCATATTTCCTTCCGTTTTAGGAAGGCAAATTACACCAAGCTTTGCTTTTTTTTAGTAGGAGGTCTTTTTGGTCCCTTTTATCCCCCTATACATTCCGAGTGATTAGGGGCACCCTGAGCTGCTTGGTTACTGTGTTGTGTTGGTCCAAGCCCTATCTCATACAGCCATATCAATCCCTGCCATGTACTGATGAGGACCAAAAGTCTGAAACAGGATGTCTACATGTGGGTTTGATATGACTGTGTAAAATTTAAAGCTGTATGTTTGCTATACACCAGCAGCTCTGGATGCTTGCTTAGCTTACCAAGGGTGAAAAGGGGTAATTTGCATATTTAGTAGCAGTGCATTGTGGGTAACCACAAATGTTCACTTATAGCTGAATTATTGTAGATTTCCTTCTGTTTTAAAAAGGCAAATTACACCAATACAGTGTGCGGCATTGCAGGAAGTGACGACAGTGGAACGCACGATGGAACACGGAAGAGGTGAGTCATCCCCGTCCGCTGCCTCTTACTAATAGTGGCGGCTGCTACTGTGCTTATGCAGGAGGGGGAGCGCACATGGCGGACCCAGGTGAGGGGGAGGTTTCCTGTTGAGCTTAAGCTGGAGGTAGAGCACACATGGGGAATCCAGTTGAGGGGGGTCCAACCCCCCTCCCCGCCACTGTGCCCAATATCCCAATTCTACCCTCTACCCTCATATGCGGCGTATGCTACGCCGCGGGTCGGCTAGTCTATATATATAATAGAGTAAGTGCCTCAACCTTCGAGCAAGAAGAAGAAGTAGCACCCCGCCCCCAGGGCCGGTCCAAGCAAGAAGAAGAAGTAGTGTCATATCAAACCAAGGGCAAAGAGGGATAATTTGCATATTCAGTAGCAGTGCATTGTGGGTAACCACAAATGTTCACTTATAGCTGAATTATTGCAGATTTGCTTCTGTTTTAAGAAGGAAAATTACACCAAGCTTTGTTTTTTTTTAGTAGGAGGGCTTTTTGGTCTCTTTTATCCTCCTATACATTCTTAGTAGTTTGGGTCACCCTGAGCTGCTTGGTTACTCTGTTGTACTGGTCAAAGCCCTATCTCATACAGCCATATCAATCCCTGCTATGTACTGATGAGGACCAAACGTCTGAAACAGGCTGTCATATGTGGGTTTGATATGACTGTGTAAAATTGAAAGCTATAGGCTTGCTTGACTTACTAAAGGTGAAAGGGAATAATTTGCATATATAGTAGCAGTGCATTGTAGAAAATCACAAATGTTCACTTATGGCAGGATTATTGCATATTTCCTTCTGTTTTAGGACGGCAAATTACACCAAGCTTTGATTTTTTTTTTGTAGAGATGGGAAGTTCGGATCTTTTCAATGATTCAGATGATCCAGACCTTTGATCCAAATCTCGGATCATTTTACTAGGGAAGCATTCGGGGGTGAAATGACTAGCAGGACAGGACTTTCCCTACCTTGGACAGAGAAGGGAAGATGGTGAACTTAGACGGGGAGTGGACAGAGAAGGGAGGAGGGACGAGCAGAGAGCAGAAATGTTTGTTTGCACACAATACCCACATGCTGCAATCATATGCTTTACATATATTTCAACTATATGTTCATCTGTATACTTTGAATGCAAACGTCACACAGTGAAAGAAAGAAATCCCCAAAGCATTCCCAGAAGTGAAGTGCAGCTGTTTAGAGCAGTGCAGGAGGATCATATTGCCCTGCAATCACAGTGCCTGCCCTTCTAGCCCAGCACGCTGTCTACAAAGTTACTGAGCTGTGCTTCTGAGCCAAAAGTTTCCAATTTGTTCACTGTGCACAATTACGGAACAAACAGCATAAAATAAGCATCACATTGTAGCCAGTATGTGTGCTCTACACATATCTGGCAGTGGCACCCATGTCCCCTCTCTCTCATCTACCTGTCCCTGCAAGGCTGGCTCCCCTCCAACAGAGCGATCCATCTCTACTTCCAGGACCCCGCTGTCCGCTGAGAGGGGGGCGTGCCGCTCCTGGTCACGCCCCCTTTGCGATCCGAATCACTCATTTTGATGATTCGGATGATTCGACTCACAAAAGAGATTTGGATCAAAGATCTGAATCGTTCATGATCCGGACAACACTATTTTTTAGTAGAAGGTCTTTTTGGTCCTTTTTACCCCACTATACATTCCGAGTGGTTTGGGTCACCCTGAGCTGCTTGGTTACTCTGTTGTACTGGTCCAAGCCCTATCTTATACAGCCATATCAATCCTTGCCATGTACAGATGAGGACCAAAAGTCTGAAACAGGCTGTCACATGTGGGTTTGATATGGCTGTGTAAATTTTAAAGCTATAGACTTGCTATACATCAGTAGTTCTGGATGCTTGCTTGGCTTACTAAGGGGAAAAGAGGTAATTTGCATATTTAGTAGCAGTGCATTGTGGGTAACCACAAATGTTCACTTATAGCTGAATTATTGCATATTTCCTTCTGTTTAGGAAGGCAAATTACACCAAGCTTTGCTTTTTTTAGTAGGAGGTCATTTTGGTCCCTTTTATCCCCCTATACATTCCGAGTGGTTTGGGTCACCCTGAGCTGCTTGGTTACTCTGTTGTACTGGTCCAAGCCCTATCTCATACAGCCTTATCAATCCCTGCCATGTACTGATGAGGACCAGAAGTCAGAGACAGGCTGTCACATGTGGGTTTGATATGACTGTGTAAAATTTAAAGCTATATGCTTGCTATACACCAGCGGCTCTGAATGCTTGCTTGGCCTACCAAGGGGGAAAAGGGGTAATTTGCATTTTTAGTAGCAGTGCATTGTGGGTAACCACAAATGTTCACTTATAGCTGAATTATTGCAGATTTCCTTCTGTTTTAAAAAGGCAAATTACACCAATACAGTGTGCGGCATTGCAGGAAGTGACGACAGTGGAACGCACGATGGAACACAGAAGAGGTGAGTCATCCCCGCCCACTGCCTCTTACTAATAGTGGCAGGTGCTACTGTGCTTAAGCAGGAGGGGGAGCGCACATGGAGGACCCAGGTAAGTGGGGGGTTGTTCCTGCTGAGCTTAAGCAGGAGGGGGAGTCCAACCCCCCTCCCTGCTGCTGTGCCCAATACCCCCTTCCTGCCCTCTACCCTCTTATGCGGTGTATGCTACGCCGCGGGTCGGCTAGTACCTAATATAGCAGTATTACCCCCAAACCACACTTTATATGACATTGTTACCCACTGAGCATATGTAGAGGTGACCTTACTGTTGTTCTTTACACTTTCAACATGCACATGGCCAGGGGTAGGTGGGTAGCAGTATGCCATCTGCATAGCTCCCACTGTCCCTCTTTTTGGAGGGACAGTCCCTCTTTGGCAGCCCTGTCCCTCTGCCCCTCTTTCCTCCTATTTGTCCCTCTTTCAGGACTTTGTCCCTCTTTCTATGTAAATATATATATTTATCTACTAAAAATGTGTTTGATTGACTCTAAACTTTATTTCCATACTTTCCATTGATATATTACTAATTTAACTACGTCAGCCCTCAGTTGTTTACACTTTATGCATCCGAGCAATGTTCACCTCCCAATTATTAGCCTATAACCTTATCACTACTTATCCCAATGAACTGATCTATATCTTGTTTTTCCCACCACCAATTAGGCTTTCTTTGGGTGGTACATTTTGCTAAGAGCTACTTTGCTGTAAATGCATTTTAACAGTAAGAATAAGAAAAAAACTGAAAAAATTCATTATTTCTCAGTTTTCGGTCATTATAGTTTTAAAATAATACATGCCTCCATAATCAAAACCCACGTATTGTATTTGCCCATTTGTCCCGGTTATTACACCGTTTAAATTATGTCCCTATCACAATGTATGGCGACAATATCTTATTTGGAAATAAAAGTCCATCCCTATTTACAAGCTTATAATAAATTTAAAAAAAAATAGAAAATATTTCATCTTTACATAGATTTTTAAAAAGACCCTTAGGTAAATATTTATGTGTTGTTTTTTTTATTGTAATGTTTTTTTTTATTATTAAACATTTTATTTGGGTATTTTTGTGAGGGTGGGATGTAAATAGTAATTTTTTTATGTAAATATATGTTTACTTTTATTTTTTTAATGTAGATGTAGTTTTACTTTTTGGCCACAAGATAGCAACCTTAGGTTTGTTTATATGACGTCACTCTGAGCGTAACATGTACGCTTAGAGGGACGTAGGGGGACGTAGGAGGCAGAACAAGGGAGGCTTCAGAGAGAAGCTGTTGCTTTTTCTGCAGGGGAGGGAAATCAGTGATCGGGCACCATAGCCCGATTCATTGATTCGCGGGCTAACGATCCGCGGCCGGGAGCGCACATGGCCTCCTGGACGTAGCTTTTACGTCCAGGAGGTGAAAGTAGTTTAAAAAAAATGTTAATATGAGGGAAAATGAACCCGGATAGAAAGGACCAGTGCTGTTTGAATTATAAAACAACATATTTTTCTTATGAAATCTTTATGGTATGTGTGACTAGGGGTGTGACTGGGGCGTGATCAGGGGTTTGGCAGGGGGTGGCTTAAGTGTCCCTCTTTCTCATCTCAAAAAAGTTGGGAGGTGTGCCTCTGTGAGGAAATACACGTGGATTACTGGCCTTATAGTTATACTGACTTGGCTGCAGAACAGGGACACAAATCCATTTTGGCATACAAACATAACTATGGATTTGCCAGGGCATTTCCAACACTGCTTTGTAAAACTTTTCTCTCTCCCCCTCCTTTCCTTTTCCACACATCATTTCATTGCAGTTTACTTTCAGATACATTTCTGTGAAGTTCTTGTGCCTGACTGCAGCCTTGAGCAGTCCGGCTCAATAAGGGCTCAAACCCTCTAGCAGCCTTTCCTAAGCTCTTGCTAATGCAATGCTTTGGGGGATTTTTTATAAAATCACATCCCTTTATTGGGATCATACCCATAGCAATACATTAGCAAGAGCTTTTCCAATCACAAGCATTTAGAAATGGCTTAGCAACGTACTGCTAGTGGGTCCCAGGTCTAAGGCCTCAAACCCACTATTATTTATTTACGGTATTTATAAAGCGCCAACATATTACGCAGCGCTGGACATTAGTTTAGGTTACAGACAATATTTAGGGGTGACATACAGCAATAAGACAATACAGGTGTAACGATAGGTGTCAGCAACCAGAGAGAGAATCTGATTCTTGGCGATCTGCAGTATCCCCAAGAATACAGATATACCTGAATATTGGGGATCTGCAGAATCGCCAATAATCAAATATGTCTAACCTCTAGACACCTGAGTGTGTAAGTGTTTTGGTGCAACAGTAATCTTTGGACCACCAGGGTAGCAGGTGGTCCAATAAGTAGAGAAGACTCTACTGCAGTCAACGACATCTGGAGAGGGAGTCCCTGACCAATAAGGAGCAGTGTCCCCTCTGCGGAGCAGGGGACCCCTGCGGGCAAGCTGGACACCCTGAGGGGGTGACAGCCAGAAGGTCAGACAGGCCGGGTCGGCAACAGTGTATCAGATATGCAAGGTACCAATTCAGAGATCAGGAGAGTAGTCAGGAATAGTGTTGGGCCGAACGGTTCGCCTGCGAACGGTTCCATGTGAACTTCCGTGGTTCGCGTTCGCGTCCCGCAGGTGAACGTTTGCGGAAGTTCGATTCGCCCCATAATGCACCATGGAGGGTCAACTTTGACCCTCTACATCACAGTCAGCAGGCCCAGTGTAGCCAATTAGGCTACACTAGCCCCTGGAGCCCCACCCCCCTTATATAAGGCAGGCAGCAGCGGCCATTACGGTCACTCGTGTGCCTGCATTAGTGAGAGTAGGGCGAGCTGCTGCAGACTGTCTCTCATAGGGAAAGATTAGTTAGGCTTAGCTTGTTCCTGGCTGCATACCTGTTCTGTGAACCCACCACTGCATACCTGTACTGTGAACCCACCACTGCATACCTGTTCATTGAACCCACCACTGCATACCTGTTCAGTGAACCCACCACTGCATACCTGTTCAGTGAACCTGCCAGGCTGCCACTGCATACCTGTTCTGTGAACCCACCACTGCATCCCTGTTCTGTGAACCCACCACTGCATACCTGTTGTGTTCAGTGAACCCGCCACTGCATACCTGTTCTGTTCAGTGGACCCGCCACTGTATACCTGTTCAGTGAACCCACCACTGCATACCTGTTGTGTTCAGTGAACCTGCCACTGCATACCTGTTCTGTGAACCCGCCACTGCATACCTGTTCTGTGAACCCGCCACTGCATACCTGTTCTGTTCAGTGGACCCGCCACTGTATACCTGTTCAGTGAAACAGCGTTACACGGTGAGTTTGGTGTGTCAGTGTGAAGCAGTACCTTAATTACACTACCTGATTGATGTATACACATGCAAGATGTTTTAAAGCACTTTAGGCCTGTCATTTAGCATTCAATGTGATTTCTGCCCTTAAAACGCTGCTTTGCGTCAAATCCAGATTTTTCCCGGGGACTTTTGGCGTGTATCCCACTCCGCCATGCCCCCCTCCAGGTGTTAGACCCCTTGAAACATCTTTTCCATCACTTTTGTGGCCAGCATAATTTTTTTTTTCAAAGTTCGCATCCCCATTGAAGTCTATTGCGGTTCGCGAACTTTAACGCGAACCGAACCTTCCGCGGAAGTTTGCGAACCCGGTTCGCGAACCTAAAATCGGAGGTTCGGCCCAACTCTAGTCAGGAAAGCATAAGATCATAACAGATATCAGAACAAGGCCTAGTCTGAGGTGTGAGGGCCGTGATCTCAACACCCTGGGACTATGCTAGAGAATAACACAGATGATATACAGTATTCCTAGTCTGGGGTGTGAGGACCGTGATCTCAACACCCTGGAACTATGCTAGAGAATAACACAGATGATATACAGTATTCCTAGTCTGGGGTGTGAGGGCCGTGATCTCAACACCCTGGAACTATGCTAGAGAATACCACAGATGATATACAGTATTCCTAGTCTGGGGTGTGAGGGGTGTGATCTCAACACCCTGGAACTATGCTAGAGAATAACACAGATGATATACGGTATTCCTAGTCTGGGGTGTGAGGGCCGTGATCTCAGCACCCTGGAACTATGCTAGAGAATAACACAGATGATATACAGTATTCCTAGTCTGGGGTGTGAGAGCCGTGATCTCAACACCCTGGAACTATGCTAGAGAATAACACAGCTGATATGCAATAACTGGCTAAGTGTGGATTCCCAGGTCCTCCTAGTTCCACGACACTGAAAGATCTGACTAAGGTCTGAGTGCTAACACATAGGTATTCGCAACGCCAGACAACCAGCAACTGAACAGCAAGAGATATATATAGTAAAGCGCCCCACGGCGCCGCCCAGCTCCCATCAACCAATCACTAGCTGAGCAGGAATCAGCTGACCGCCCTGATCAGCTGATCTTCCTCCTATTGGTATAAAGAGCTTGTCTTGCAGCGCGCACGTGTAGCTCTCCATCTGTGTGCACTACTAGGTCCAGACAACCCAGACGCATGTTGCAGCGGGGAAACCGCCGCACTGGACGCGGAATCCGCCGCCTTGCCGTCAGAACATGCGGCGGCCCCCACGCCATTCTTCCCATGTGCACCATTAGTTCCAGATAACCCAGACGCATGCTGACGTGGACAAACCGCCGCATCAGACGCGGAATCAGCCGTCTTGCTGTCAGAACACGCGGCGGCTTTTCCGCTATTCATCACAACAGGAATACAAAAAAACTGTTAGATCCTGAGAAGTTCTTGCCAGGTATTGCCCGTATTCTAAATGAACCATTGTTTCCTGAAAAGACTGAGATGCAGAGGTCAGTTTTAATATATATTTAGAGTATAATTCTGAAGGAGAACAGTGAACAGTTTGCTCAGTGAGTAAGGTCAAAATGTATCGTTTTCTAGCATATGTGCAGACTGACTGTCTCAGCTTAGAGTTGTGAATTATAAACAATGGCCTGTTGTTCCTAAACATGTATTTCTATGTATTTAGAGTACAGGTCATAAGATGTTCCTAATATGGACCAAGGTTTTGTGCTTGCGCAGAACCGTCTGTCAATCACAGAGTTATATAAGCCAATAGCAAGTGTTTAATAGGGGTGACACCTTGAACCCACCCATATCCCACCTTCGGGGGCGTGTGGTTAGTTAACACTTGTGGATCTGGAGTTTTTTTCCATCTATAAGGTTGATCCCTAAATGTCTGCACTAGCGCGCTCATATTAATCTCAGCTTTGCTGAATATCCGTATTATTACATGCTGATGTTTGCTTTGCTTCATGTGTTTTGGGCTAATGTAATGCCATTTTCAAGATAAGTTTTGTAACCAAGATTGCACAGAGTATCCCAGTTGGATACAATAAAAACTCTTAACTGCTCTAGCGTTCCAATTGTGTGTAAATCTGCTACCGGCTGTATACTTTCCAAAGGGGATAAGGACAAGCGTTGTTGCTGAAAGGTAGTCACAACAAGGGACTAGATATTAGATTTTTACAGTTGGTGCCGAAACCCGGGACTAGCCTGTGAAAGCAGAATTGTCTATTATCATGAAGAGATACGTGCGCTTCACTGGCTACCAATTATCGAGAGGATTCAGTTCAAACTCTTAACCCTAACCTACAAAGCTCTCCACAATCTCTCTCCCCTGTACATCTCCTCACTAGTCTCCAGATGCCAACCCAACCGCAATCTCAGATCTGCACACAAGCTTCTTTTATCCTATTCTACAATTACCTCCTTACATTTATGTGTACAAGACTTCTCACGTGCTTCACCCCTCCTCTGGAATGCCCTTCCACAGCACATCCGCCACTCTCCCACCTTTGAAATCTTTAAACGCTCCCTCAAAACCCACCTTTTCCGGCAAGCATATTCTCTAGCTTAGGCCATGCACCCACTAAATAACCTAATTACGCACTGCCTGTACATATACTGTATACTTCCCCCACCTCTTGTTTCCACCCCATTCCTTTAGATTGTAAGCTCGCAAGGGCAGGGCTCTCACCCTTTTGTGTCATGGAATGTTATTAATTTAATTGTTTGAACTCTGTCAGTGTTCATATTTGATGTATATCATTGTCTGTATCATTATGTTTCCCTTGTTTGTTTTCTTACATTGTACAGCGTCACGGAATATGTTGGCGCTTTATAAATTAATAATAATAATAACCCAGCACTGCAGAGGGAAAGTTCGAACAGCGGCAGAAAGCCAATACAAAAGAGGGTGGCAGCAGTTCTGGCACTCCCAAGACCCACAACTGTGACAGGCCTCAGGAAATTCCTGGGATTGGTCAATTTCAGCAGAGAATTCATAGAAGGGTTTGCAGAAAAAGCAAAAACCTTATATGAACTTCTGAGAGCTCAGGAAGAAGCATCCAAAAGCCTCCCATGGACTGATGAGTGTCAGACAGCATGGGAAGAGCTGAAACGAGCTTTGGCACAAGCACCAGCTCTGTGCACAGTGCACCGAGACTTGCTATTTGCCATACAGGTGTTTGCTTCAGAACAGGCCATCTCGGCCGTGCTCTTGTAAAAACATCCAGATGGGCCTAGAATCCTAGGTTATTTCTCCAGAGTCTTGTCACCTGTGGAAAAGGGGATGCCAGAATGTGTAAAACAAGTGGTAGCTCTACATTGGGCAATAATCGCTACAGAGCACGTCGTAGGCTTTTCTCCAATTGAGGTGCAGACACCACATACAACCCTGAGAATGATTTTGCAAGGGCAGGTCAGGGGGGTATCAGCACAGAGGTTGACACAGTGGATTTTCCCTCTTAGTGAGAAGAACATTACCATAGTACACAGTGCAAACAGGGCCGGGCCGAGGCATAGGCTGGAGAGGCTCCAGCCTCAGGGCGCAGTGTAGGAGGGGGCGCAGAATTCATTCAGCTGTCATTCCTAATTGTGTTTGAAGCAGAAAGAAATAAGAAAAGGGGATACATGGCAGTGACTGCAAGCCAGATAACTAGAGATTAAGGTGCTAGGGAGGTTGTGGGCCCTGTGGCACCTCTTAGTCTAATAGCAATCAGTGTGTGATGGCTGGGGTGGCAGGGATGGAGGGGCGCACTTTGGTGTCTCAGCCTTGGGTGCTGGAGTACCTTGTCCCGGCTCTGAGTGCAAAATATGTACTTCCTCAACTGATGCAGTATGAGGGAACAGAACATGATTGTGTCCAGGAGGTGGAAAAGGAATTGACCAGTCCGTACGGCCGTCTCCACGTTGAAGGAGCGGTAAACATTTTTGTGGATGGGGCCAGGTATTGGCAAGAAGGTCAATATGCAGTTTTTATCCCACAGACTGATCAAACATACCTCTTCCAGCTTCCACCAGGTTTTTCGGCACAGAGAGCAGAATTGGAAGCCGTCCAATGGGTAATCCAAAACACAGAGGTGAGAATTACCATTTACAGTGACAGTGCATATGTGGTACGTTCCCTGTGTGACTACCTTCCCATTTGGGCCAAAAGAGGAATGGTGGATGCGACAGGAAAACCCATTCAGCATTCAGAGATCCTCATGCAACTCTTTCAGGCTGGCATGTGGAGCCCTGAACGGGTGTCTTTGGTTAAAGTGAAAGCACACCTTCCTCCAGGGAATGATGACATTCTCTTGGCAAATGCAAAGGTAGACACACTGGCAAAGAAGGCAGCGGTGGAGGGAGATTTTTTCTATTCAGAGGAAATGCCTTTGATCAGCAAACTTTCCAAGGTGAAGCAGCCGGTTCCGGAACCGGCACCCTGTTTCCTCCAAGAACAAAGGAAAGATCAAAACATTGTTCAGATTGTGGAACAGACCAAACTTCCGGCAGAGCTGGTTGTGATCAATGGTGTTCTGTGTAAACAAAGGCCAGAAGGGATAGTGCCATATATACCACAACATTTAAAGAAGGAATTAGTGAGATTCAACCACAACCTTTTGGGACACATAGGGATAGCACGGCTAGTAGAAGTGATGAAAAACAAATACTACAGCCCTACCCTTAAACAGACATGTGAGGAGTGTGTACAAGGATGTCTCATATGTGCCCAGATCAATCCCAAGCCAAAAGGGGAAAAACCTGCTTTACAGAGGGTTCCTGTGGCGGGAGGTCCCTGGTAGACCCTACAGATTGATTATATAGGCCCACTCCCTGTCGCAAGGGGGGGATTGCGATTTGTGTTGGTAATAGTCGACATTTTCACAAAATACGTGGAGGTCATACCTCTCAAGTCTGCCACAGCCCTGTGTACAGCTAAAGCCTTGTGGGAACATGTTTTCAGTAGGTGGGGGTTACCAAAATGCATTGAGTCAGATCAAGGCCCAAGTTTTGTTGGACAGGTGATGAAAACACTTTGTGCCCTTTTAGGGATAGACCAAACGTTTCACATACCGTACAGACCCCAGTCCTCTGGGATAGTGGAACGTATGAACCGTATTCTTAAGATGGGCTTAAAAAGGATGATCCTGACTTATGGCAAAGACTGGGTTACCCACCTTCCAGCTGTAATGATGGCGTATCGAGCTACACCTGCAGCGGCCACAAAAGTGTCACCACATGAACTTATGACAGGAGGGAAAATGCATCTTGTCTTCCCGAACGAACGTTTCCTTTCAGAGGGGCAAAAACAGGCCATTAGTCATGAAAGATGGGTAAAAGCTTTGCAAGCACAACTGCAAAGGACTTTACAGTTTGCAGCCACAAACACGTGTTGCCCAGAGCCCGTACATATTGCAGATGGCACAGTGGCCAAGTATGTCCATTTCAGAAAGCCAGGTCAATGGGAAGCGAATTTTGAAAGTGCTTACAAAATCATAAAGAAGGTCAGTGACACCACTTTAGTAGTGGAGAGGGATTTGTCATTCAATCCACCAAAAAGCAAGAAAAAGTTCAAAAGAACTCCACAGAAACCAATCATTGTGCATATCGATCAATGTAAAGTGTATAAAGGGAAAGGCCCGACTCCAGAAGGGTCAGGCACAACCAATAATAAGGAATGATATGTTCTTGTGTCGATACCAGGTGATTTGGCAACATGGACTCAAGGACTCAAGGAAGCTGAATAGATGGCAGCAGACTTGCGGCTCGCAGATCCGGTGTTCCGATGACGAGGAGAGATAAGTCCCGCCCGCTGCCAACTGCCCGCACGTTACTTCAGGAGGGGAGAGCGAGGGAAGGAGAGCACCCTAAGGTGCTGCTCACAGCTCTCCTTCCACAGCACTGCTCCCCTCCTGCTGGGGGACACCTGAGTACCTATTCTGGGGACATATACCCCCTGACTACATATACTGGGCACATATATACCCCTGGCTACATATACCCCGGGCGACATATATACTGGGCACATATACCTCCCTGACTACATATACTGGGCACATATACCCCTGGTTACATATACTGGGCACATATTCCCCCTGACTACATATACTGGGCACATATACCCCTGGCTGCATATACTGGGCACATATACCTCCCTGACTACATATTGTAACGATAGGTGTCAGCAACCAGAGAGAGAATCTGATCCTTGGCGATCTGCAGTATCCCCAAGAATACAGATATACCTGATTATTGGGGATCTGCAGAATGGCCAATAATCAAATATGTCTAACCTCTAGACACCTGGGAGTGTAAGTGTTTTGGTGCAACAGTAACCTTTGGACCACCGGGGTAGCAGGTGGTCCAATAAGTAGAGAAGACTCTTCTGCAGTCAAGGACACCTGGAGAGGGAGTCCCTGACTGATAAGGAGCAGTGTCCCCTCTGAAGAGCAGAGGACCCCTGCGGAAAGGCTGGACACCCTGCGGAGGGTGACAGCCAGAAGGTCAGACAGGCCGGGTCGGCAACGGAGTATCAGATATGCAAAGTACCAAATCAGAGATCAGAAGAATAGTCAGGAAAGCTACAGGTCATAACAGATAGCAGAACAAGGCATAGTCTGAGGTGTGAGGGCCGTGATCTCAACACCCTGGAACTATGCTAGAGAATAACACAGATGGTATACAGTATTCCTAGTCTGGGGTGTGAGGGCCGTGATCTCAACACCCTGGAACTATGCTAGAGAATAACACAGATGATATAAAGTATTCCTAGTCTGGGGTGTGAGGGCTGTGATCTCAACACCCTGGAACTATGCTAGAGAATAACACAGATGGTATACAGTATTCCTAGTCTGGGGTGTGAGGGCCGTGATCTCAACACCCTGGAACTATGCTAAAGAATAACACAGATGATATACAGTATTCCTAGTCTGGGGTGTGAGGGCCGTGATCTCAACACCCTGGAACTATGCTAGAGAATAACACAGATAATATACAGTATTCCTAGTCTGGGGTGTGAGGGCCGTGATCTCAACACCCTGGAACTATGCTAGAGAATAACACAGATAATATACAGTAACTGGCTAAGTGTGGATTCCCAGGTCCTCCTGGTTCCACCACACTGAAAGATCTGACTAGGTCTGAGTGCTAACACATAAGCATTCGCAACGCCAGACAACCAGCAATTGAACAGCAAGAGATATATATATATTAAAGCACCTCACAGCGCCACCCAGCTCCCATCAACCAATCAATAGCCGAGCAGGAATCAGCTGACCGTCCCGATCAGCTGATCTTCCTCCTATTGGTATAAAGAGCCTGTCTAGCAGCGCGCACGCGCGTAGCTCTCCATCTGTGTGCACTACTAGGTCCAGCTAACCCAGACGCATGTTGTTGCGGGGAACCCGCCGCACTGAACGCGGAATCCGCCGCTTTGCCGTCAAAACATGCGGCGGCCCCCACGCCACTCTGCCCATGGGCACCACTAGCTCCAGACATACCAGATGCCTGCTGACGCGGACAAACCGCCGCATCAGACACGGAATTAGCCGCCTTGCTGCCAGAACATGCGGCGGCTTTTCCGCTGTTTCTCACACATATACTGGGCACATATATCCCCTGACTACATATACTGGGCACATATACCCCCTGACTACATATACTGGGCACATATACCCCTGGCTACATATACTGGGCACATATACCCCTTGACTACATATACTGGGCACATATACCCCCTGACTACATATACTGGGCACATATACCCCTGGCTACATATACTGGGCACATATACACCTGGCTATATATACTGGGCACATATACCCCTGGCTACATATACTGGGCACGTATACCCCTGGCTACATATACTGGGCACATATACCCCTGGCTACATATACTGGGGATATATACCCCTGGCTACATATACTAGGCACATATACCTCTGGCAACATATACTGGAGACTACTATACTCATTGCTACTTATACTGGGGACACCTATAGACCTGGCTACCTATGCTGGGGGTTCCTATTTTGGGGGAACTGCTGTCAGATTATCTGCATTTTTGTGGAACCGCTGTTATGTATTTTGGGGAACAGCTGCCAGATTATGTGTATGTTAGGGGAACGGCTGCTGCCAGATTATGTGTATTTTGGGGAACAGCTGCCAGATTATGTGTATGTTAGGGGAACGGCTGCTGCCAGATTATGTGTATTTTGGGGAACAGCTGCCAGATTATGTGTATGTTAGGGGAACGACTGCTGCCAGATTACGCGTATTTTGGGGAACTGCTGCCAGATTGTGTATCTTTGGGGGACCACTGCTGCCAGATTATATGTATTTTGGGTGTTACGTGTATGTAAGAGGAGGGGACTTCACACTCCCATACTGGCCATTCTCCTAGCGAACGTTTGCTCCCTCCCAAACAAGGTGGATGAACTGCTCCTACTGCTTGGCCACAAACTCTCACTAAGCAGGAACACCCCAGTGCTCTGCTTCATGGAGACCTGGCTCAACAGAAACATCCCGGACAATGCCTTACAGGTGCCAGGCTACTTCCTCTTCCGTGCAGATCGTGACCAAGATCTCTCTGGGAAAATGAGAAGCGGAGGCATATGCTTCTACGTAAACTCCGACTGGTGCACCAATATAACACCCCTCACCAAGTTCTGCTCCCCAGATGTCGAACTCCTAGCCATCAACAGCAGGCCCAGTTACTCACCTAGGGAGTTCTCCTCCTTCATTCTTGTAGGGGTCTACATCCCTCCTGATACCAACACCAGGAATGCCCTGAGAACTCTGAGCGACTACATCTCGGGGTGGGAAACTGCTTTCCCTGAGGCCCTCATCATCATCTTAGGGGACTTCATTAGCGCAAACCTGCGACAGGAGCTGCCTCACTTCCAGCAGCACATCACCTGCCCCACCAGGAACCAAAACACCCTGGACAAATGCTACACGGCCCTCAGAAATGCTTACAAGGCCACTTGAGGCGCTCCCCTAGGGAACTCTGATCACTGCACGATCCACCTGATCCCTACCTACAAAAAGCGGCTTGAGACAACAAAGCCCGCCACTAGAACTGTTAAAAAGTGGTCGGTGGACGCAAAACTGAGGCTACAGGCATGCTTGGAATGCACCGACTGGTCGGCCCTGGAGGCACCCACCTTGGAAGAATGGTCAGAAAATGTCCTTTCCTACATTCGCTTCTGCGAGGACGCATGCATCCCAACCAAAACCTTCAAAGTCTACCCAAATGACGAGCCTTGGTTCAACAGCAACCTACGACGTCTACGGAAAATCAAGGAAGAGGCGCACAAGTCGAGCACCCTAGAAGAGTTCAGGGAAGCCAGAAATTCCCTGAATAGAGAACTGAAAGCCGCAAAGAGGACCTACTCTAACAAGGTAGGCCTCAGCCTCCAGTCCAGCAACTCGCGAGAGGTCTGGAAGGGCCTCCGGGCGGCCACGAACTTTAAACCCCCCCAGCAACACGCAGTCCCCAGCCTCCAACTGGCGGAGGAACTCAATGAGTTCTACTGCAGATTTGAACTCCAACCCAAGCAGCCCGGGCCAGCTCTGGATTCCATGACACCCACGACAAAGGATGCCCGGGGCCCCCCAGTGGCCAGGGGCATCCCCGCTTTGACCGCAGTGGAGGAGAAGGATGTGCTACAACACCTTCGCAGACTCAATCCCAGGAAAGCCTCAGGCCCGGATAGGGTGTCCTCACACTGCCTGAGAACCTGTGCAAACCAACTAGCTCCCATAAATCGATGTGCCGTGAAACGCGTCGCAGTTTTTCTTGGAGTATGTGAATAAATTATCCAGTGATCCACCCTTGGTGGAAGGGTGTTATACCCTCTTTTCCTTCTTTCACAGAGAGCGACATCTTAATCCTGAGTGGGGACAGGTCTATACTCCCCACCTGCCTATACAGTGGTTGCCTGAGCGGTAACCCGTGTATGTAAGTACAATACTTACTTGTAATTTTGTTCCTCCTGGGTTAATACCTACTACACTATATTGGGCTCTCGGTTTTTCTGTTTATATATCCTGCAACTAGCTCCCATCCTCACCTCTCTCTACAATAAATCCCTATCAGAAGGGAAGGTCCCCCCCTGCTTTAAAAGGTCCACAATCGTACCAGTCCTCAAAAAAACAGGGAACACGGAGCTCAACAACTTCAGACCTGTAGCCCTGACCCCCATCATCATGAAGGTATTCCAGAGGCTAGTGCTAGCCCACCTGAAGCACTCCACCAACACCCTCCTTGAACGACACCAGTTTGCCTACAGGAAAAACCGATCGGTAGATGATGCCATCAATGTCAGCCTGGCATACATCTCGGAGCATTTCGACAGGCCAGGTGCCTACGCCAGGGTCCTTTTCCTCGACTTCAGCTCGGCTTTTAACACCATCTGTCCGGACATTCTGATCGACAACCTCGCGCACCTCGGGGTAGATTCCCTCCTCTGCAGATGGGTAAAGGACTTTCTCTCTCCAACAGAACACAACGGGTCAAGCTTGGCATCTCCAGCGAGAGAACCACCAACGTTGGGGCACCGCAGGGGGGCGTGCTGTCTCCACTCCTGTTCTCTCTGTATACTAACAACTGTACCTCGGCCACAGACTCTGTCAAAGTTATTAAATTTGCAGATGATACCACACTTATTGGCCTTATTGACAGAAACGGCAAGGTTACTTATCTAGATGAAATTGAGAAGATCTGTAACTGGTGCAAGGCCAACAATCTTGTTCTCAACGCAGCAAAGACCGTGGAACTGATTGTGGACTTCCGGAGACTCCCTCCTGCCCCTCTCCCTGTGCTTATCGATGGGTCCGAGGTCTCCAGAGTTCAAAGCGTCCGGTTCCTAGGCACAACCATAACAAGTGACCTCAAATGGGGGCAGAACATCACCAGAACTCAGAAGAAAGCGCACCAGAGGTTATTCTTTCTACGCCAATTGAAGAAATTCGGTATGCCAAGGGAACTGCTTACCAGCTTTTACACCGCGACCATGGAATCCATCCTCTGCTGCTCCATAATCGTCTGGTATGCAGGAGCAACCGATAGGGATAAATACAGACTCCACAGAGTGATAAATGCAGCAGAAAAGATAATTGGCACCCACCTACCCTCGCTAGATCTCCTCTACTCCATGAGAATGAAGACAAGGGCCTCCAAGATCTTACTTGATCCCTCTCACCCAGGCAGGCGCTACTTCGAGCCCCTACCATTGGGACGTCGTTTCAGATCCCTCCCCGCCAAAACCACCAGGCGCATGAACACCTTCTTCCCCCAAGCAGTTCTCCTGTTGAACTCACTGAACTCAAGACCCCCCCTCCCCCCGGTCTACACCACTGAGATACTCTAGCCCTCAGGGCAACCCTTCCTCACAGCCGTAAACTCTGACCCTCCCAAGACTCAAACTTGTGTCGCTTCATATGTTTGCTTGTTTGTCTTTGCTTTGCATTGCTATGTTTGCCCTGCGTTGTTATATGTCTGAACTGCCATTTGCCATGTGAACCACAAGTAATTCCGGGCACACCAATCGGTGTACTCGGCGATAATAAAGATGATTCTGATTCTATTTTGGGTGATCCGCTGCCAGGTTTCGCGTATTTTGGGGAACTGCTTCCAAATTATGTGTATGTTGGGGGAACTGCTGCTGCCACATTGTCTATTTTGGGGGAACCACTGCCATATTATCTGTATTTTGGAGGAACTTCTACCAGATTATGTGTCTTTTTGGTGAAATGTTTTCAGATTACATCTATTTTGGGGGGATACACTACGGCAGAGGTCAAACTTCCCCGGCAGACCTTTAACATCACTGCTAAGGTCATGTATATTTGGCCCCACCCATGACCACGCCCACATTATGTTTGATCACGCCCATTTTGGCGCGCCGCGCTATGCAGGGGTTTCCCAGGTGAGTCCACTCACTTCTTTTCCCAGGACTATACCCCTGGGACTAGATATTAGATTCTTACAAAAACAGATCACAAAGCATTGTATGAGTACAAGAGCACAATATGAGTACGCTAGCAGTACGTTACTAAGCCATTTCTGCTAGTCAAGTGAAAGTACAGAGGCGCCAAAAGGATAAAATACGATAAAATGTTTAAAATATTCAGGTGGCGGCGGTGGACCGACCACACAGAAACAGACCTGATGTAGTCGTAAGTAACAAAAAGGCAATTTATTTACATACTCCACGAACAATAACTGCATAAATTGCCTTTTTGTTACTTACGACGACATCAGGTCTGTTTCTGTGTGGTCGGTCCACCGCCGCCACCTGAATATTTTAAACATTTTATCGTATTTTATCCTTTTGGCGCCTCTGTACTTTCACTTGTCAAGAAATTCCACCCTCGGTGGAAGGGTGTTAAACCCTCTTTCTTCTTCCTCAGAGAGCGACATCTTAATCCTGAGTGGGGACAGGTCTAATCTCCCCACCTGCCTATACAGTGGCTGCCTTGGTGGTAACCCACGTTTGTGAGTATAATACTTACTTGTCATTTATTCACCACTGATTCAATACATACTACACTATACTGGGCTCTCGGTATTCCTGCTTTAATTTCTGCTAGTGGCTTTTAGCCCTAAGGGAATTGTGTTGAAACATACGTAACTTAAAGGACACCTGAAGTGATACGGCTATGGAGGCTGACATATTTATCTACTTTTATGCAATACCAGTTGCCTGGTAGAGATGGCCCAAACTGTTTGCCAGTGTACAGTTCCCAGCGAATAACGGCTGTTCACCCGTTTGCCCTCAGGCGAAGACATGGCGCATTTGATCCGCCCAATACATTATCATAGAGCCTAAAATGGACACCTCACCCCAGAGTCAACAGACACATGGCAGCCAATCAGCTACTCCTTCCTCCTGAACCCCCCCCCCCCCTCCATAAAAAGGCCAGCCATTTTACAGTCTGCCAGTGTGCTGTGTGAAGCAGTTTAGGGAGAGCTGTGCTGTACTGACAGGGATAGGGTTAGTTAGGTCTGTGTTCTGTGTGTTCATTGCTAATGCTACATTACCTCACCCAATAGCCCTTTTAAGTCCTGTTTTTGATTTTCCTTGATATTGTTATATTGCAGTTCTGTGTGTCTACTGTCCAGAGCACTTGAGCTGTTGTAGTAGACAGTTGAACAGTGCTGCTAGTGCTCTCGGGCACTCCGTTCTTGGCTCTAGGTACATCTCTGGCAAAGTATTTGCTCTGAGGAAGTGGGCGTTAGACCCACGAAACGCGTTCCCTGTGCGTGATTAAACTTCATATGTGTATGAATGTATCATTATTGAGGTAAGCCACCTCTTCCTTTATTATTTTAGCAGTTTTTTTAACACAGTTTTATCTACCATTGGGCACTAGAGATGGCCCAAACGGTTCGCATGCGAACGGTTCCAGGTGAACTTTCGGTGGTTGGTGTTCGCCAGCGAAAGCGAACTTTCCCGGAAGTTCGGTTCGCCCCCATAGTGCGCCATTAGGGTCAACTTTGACCCTCTACATCACAGTCAGCAGGCACATTGTAGCCAATCAGGCTACACTCTCTCCTGGAGCCACTCCCCTCCTTATATAAGGCAGGCTCCGCCGGCCATTACACTCACTTGTGTGCCTGCAATAGTGAGAGAAGGGACAGTTGCTCTCAGACTCTCATAGGGAAAGCTTAGTTAGGCTGTAATAGGCTTGTTAGCTTGCTCCTGGCTGACTCTTATTGCTAAAATAGCACCCCACAACAGCTCTTTTGAGAGCTAATCTTGTTCTTGTGATCTATTTTTTTTTCTGTGTGTCACTGACACTTGTGTTGCATAGACAGCCTTGCTAATTCATACTGTGTGTGTGCCACTGCCAGGCCCAGCACATTCAATGACTACCTGTGTGTGTGACAGGTGCACATTGTAATACCCATCACTGCATATACGCACCTCCGAGAGGGCATACCATCAGGTTCCTATACCTGACAACCAGAGAACCCTGGTGTTGGACAGTCACAGAACTCTGTCCCAGAACTGGGAAGTAGGTAAGCCTACTTCATCTACTCCTCCTGGTCCAGTGAGCCGTAAGCCACTGAGACCTGCAGCTACTGCTAATGCTGCTCCCCAGTCAGACACACCAGCAGTTCGGCTATGTAAGCTGTGTGATGAGACAGGCCACATACAGTTCTTCTGTCCAGAAAGGAAGAGAACTACAGTGCCTAGCCCGAAGATGGCTAGCAACCCGGATCCATCACCTGCATCACCCTCTGCACTGCCTGTCAGCGTGTCAGAGATGCACTATGGTTCCCGAGATCTCCAGAGTGCTTCAGTGAACGCCCAGATCGTTCTTTGCTCCAGAGATTGGGAAGCGGACGTCTCCTCGTTCCATTCCAAACTTGCCACAGAGAAAGATATCCTCCCAAGGAAGCTCCTCGCCCTGATTGAAGTCGGGCGCAACCACGACCCTGTTGTCCCAGGTCCTGAGAAGGCTGGATGGGGGGTGGGATTTCAAGAGAGGGCTTTCGATGAGATTCCGTCTTCTACTGTGCTTGGCACTGATCTAGCCACGCTTGTGGGCCCTTTGGAATTCTCTGCTGACGTGCAGGAGATCCAAGCAGGACTCCCTGAACAAAACCAGGTACTGTACTCACCTTTGGGGAAACAGGGAGATGGGGACACCTTACCTGCTATCTTTACCGTACCTAACGCAGCTGTGCGGGAGGTATCAGATTCAAACGTACAGCCAACTGATTGTCATTTACATGTTTCTGCGCTTGTCATTGTTGAGAAAAATGCATGTGTCAGTATTAACAATTGTTATGTAAATGCTCCTGTACCTGTTCTGGCCAGTACATTAGCCATGGCCAGCCGCGTGAACTCAGAGCCGACAGAAAGTAAACCCTCTGACGATTCTGACCTTCAGGCGGGTGACACTTATACTAAATATGACATGTCATGTTATGCAAATGTTTGTGATAATGTTGTGCCTGTTTGTGAGAGTACGCTGGCTGATGCTTTCCGTGTCACCACTAGTCTGGATTCAGGACTATTGGAAGAAGCCCCAGGCTCCTCCAATATCTCTGACCCCCAGACCAATGTCACTGTTGGTTTCATTTACACGAAATGTGATGTAGATTGTGTTGTGTCCACTTTAGCCAGTGCATGTCATATGGCTAAGAGCCTGAGCTCACAGCCACCAGAAGGGGTTCCGGCCCACTCTGATCACTGTGATCACCAGGCCTGTGAAAAGTCTGGAGGGCCCATTCACACTAGAAATCGCTAAACGCTAACGCAAAACGCTGAGCGTTTTTCTGGCGTTTTTTCCTAGCGTTTTTTCACTGTATAGAGAGCGTTTTTCCAGCGATTAGCGTTTTGCGATTTCTAGTTCAATTCAAATACTTTTACTGAAACGCTAATCGCTCCAGAATCGCTCAGAAAACGCTGCATGCAACGCGTTTGCGTTTCAGCAAATCGCTAAACGCTTAGATGAGAACACTTCCATACACTTTCATTGTGCACACGTTTTTCAAATCACTAGCGGTTTTCAGCAAAGCTGAAATCGCTCTGAAAACGCACAAGTGTGAATGGGCCCTTAGTGACATATTGTGTGATGATGACAATCCCTGTGTAACTGTGCTGGAAAACACTCCCAGTGTTTCCAGTAGCCTGAGCTCAGAGCATACAAGCATGCCTGTCAGCTCTGACCCCAGCAGGGAGTATGTTTCTCAGCAGCTGACCTCAAACCCTACTAAACAGCTGACTGAGACTTGTAGTCCACATCCGTGAGGATACTACAGAGCAACTCCAACCTGGATGTGCTTGCGGGCCTGACCGCTAAGCTGCCAGCAGTTGAAGCTCAATTAAAGGTATGCCGGGAGAATGGTAAATACTCCAGTGACCCCATTCCCCAGGTAGCAGACACCCCAGGTCCCTGTGAATGTGTTAGGAGCCCATGCAGACAGAACACGGGAAGTCCTAGGAGTGTACAGCCAGTTAGAACAGGAAGAGACAGATCCCCTGTTAGGCTTGATAGCTCCCACACTAGAAGTGGCGGATGATGTGAACGTCACCCCGCACCTCTCTTACTCCCAGAAGGCCTCGCTGGAGCGCACTGCGCACCTACAGCGAAACCTTTGCCAGGAACCTGGGCAGACCAATACAGCCATTCACAGAAGGGACGCAGGGACCCACAAGCCCTTAGGGCAGATCCCCTATCTTACCGCTCCTGCGGTGCAAGCAGAAGAGAAAAGGAAGTTTGAGGAGATGTTACAGATAGCAGTCTTCCAAAAATCCTCTAGCCCACAGGCCGCCAGGTTCTGTGAGAACTATAGGAGGCCGGACGACATCACCATAACCATATTCTATGCCTCAAATCGGTGATCTGTTGGATTGGCTGGCGTCTGCCAACTATCTAACAATCATGGATCTGAGTCACGGTCGGATACTTATATTAAATTAGCGGTCTTCAAATGACATTTCATCTGGCTATCTTCCTGTGACATGCATTAAGCCATATTCCATGCACAGGTGTGTCAGATGTTTGCGGGCCTTAAACTTGGATTGCTAAATCTAAAAAATCTCCCACCAAATGAAGTTAAAGCGAGGCCTCGCTTAGTCACATGTAAAGGGTTACTTTATTATAGAAAAAACACACAGCAGTCACAGACTGAATCAGAGAACTTCTAATGCAATTGCATGCATTTGAAAAAAACCTCAGAGCTCTGGGTGAGGAACTAATATTGACACAGCAGTCCAAAACTAACTCCAAACTGAACTGAGAAAAAAATTAGATGAATAGCTAGCCAGCTTCAAGATTCATTTTTGTGCAGGTTTCATAGGAAGAAAAACACAGTCCATTGCATATGTGGGTTTGCAAACTTCACAAATCAACCACTTGAGACAACAGTAAAAGCACAGCAGCGTCTGTTATTCAGCCGGTATCTCTCATCAATGCCAGTTATAGTAAGCAAGCAAGTTAGTAAGCCGTTATAGCAGTGGTATTAGTTTCATCAGCCAATTTGAACACTATATGAGGCACTCTATACTGTCCAGGGGGAAAGTGCCCCTGTCTCTTACGTGTCCCAGTAGATCTGTGCCGGGTATTAGGACCTTATGCATGCAGGCTTGATCATTTCAATGCTGGTGATGAACATCAGTAGCGCTGGATCGGCGTATCCACGCCGCAGCAGCGGCAATGGCGGCAAGGAGCAGTGGAAAACGCTCTCAGAGCGGCGTGGGCTCGTATCAGTAGGCGAGGCCGGCCTCCTGTAGCTCCTCCCACCTACATGTTTCGCCCAATGGGCTTCATCAGGGTGTGGCTTATAGAGGAAGGGGATGGTCAGTTCTTTTTATATCCAGGCAGCAATCACCTGATACATCCACGGACGCCATCTTTGTTGTTGGCAGGGATGCCCATTTCTTGAAACGTACTTTCATATATCCTTTACATATTTTCAAAAAACACAAGAGCAATAAAGTCTCTTCAAGTATCATTAGGCATATTTAGGACCGCTTACTTTACTGCAAAAAGAGAGAAAGCATTGCTACAATAGGTATGATCCATGTCCAGATTTCTACTCATACACATCGCTCCATCCGCACCATTTCCCAAACACTATCTAAGTTTTTACATATCCCTCAATGTATTCCTCACATACATTGCTACCTTCTCTCCTCACCTCCATTTGGCTGCACAGCAAGTGGGGCATGAATATTACGCGTCTCACCTCCTGCACAGCAGCACGCACAGTGCTGTATATAATCCAGAGATAGGGCAAAGTGCAATAGGTGGTGTGGTATCATATAGGGAATGGCGTGGGCAATGCGATGCTGTACAGCAGGACAGACTAATAAGGATCCAAGTATACAGAGAAATTTATTTCTGAGTTGAGACCATTGGGGGAGAGTGTGCCTAGTTTGTATATCCACATAGTTTCCCTGCGGAGGAGTTCTCTTTCCACACTTACTTTCCTCACTCCTTTGGTTATAGATGTCAGGACTTTAACAAGGCTACCTTTAAAACTTCCCCCGTGGTATTGTTGATAATGCTCTCTTAAGGGCCCATTATTTTCATCGTTCTTATTTTTTACATTTGACATATGTTCTAATATTCTGACTTTGAACATTCTAGTCGTCATCCCAACATAGTGTAGGCCACAGGGGCAGGTCACCATGTAGACCACCCCCGTGGTCTCACAATTCATTAAGGACATAATTCTGAATTCCTTCTCACGCTTAGCATCCCAAAAAGTGTTTGTCTTATGCACATAGGGACATACCTTACACCGCCCGCACCTGTGCATACCTTTTGGAGGAGGGGCAGAGCCTAACCACGTTTTCCTTTCTTTGATTTGTTTTCTATTTTTAAATTCTGAGGCTACAAGCTGATCTTTTAAATTTCTTGCGCGTCTGGCTGTCATTAAGGGGGCAGGGCCCACACTTTCTGCTATTTCTGGTGATGCTAACAAGATAGGCCAGGCTTTTGTAAGTAGGGATCTCAGAGAGTTCCAATGTGAACCATACTGAGTTATTATTCTTTCTCCATTTGGGGCATTTGATCCATCCCTTTTTTCCGGTGCAAGGAGGGTCTCACGATCACGATTCCTTGCTTTATTCAAGCATCTTCTAAGTACTCTATGTGGATATCCACGTTCCCTTAGTCGTTTCAAATGCATGCAATTGCTTCCCAATTGATGAATGTCATGTATGGATGGATGTGATGCGTGCGTGGGACGCAGGGGATGCCAGGTCAATCCTTGAGGTCCAAGTGTTTTTAATGTGTTTTATTAGAGTTCTCTGATTATTAGAAGTTCTCTGATTCAGTCTGTGACTGCTGTGTGTTTTTTCTATAAAAAAGTAACCTTTTACATGTGACTAAGCGAGGCCTCGCTTTAACTTCATTTGGTGGGAGATTTTTTAGATTTCACGGTCGGATACTGGCAGATTCCAAGCATGTCTGAAGCGCGCAAGGAATCCACGTTCATCATGCCCTTTGGCCCACATGCATTAATGCAGATGCTTTTTGGTGTGATGAATGCCCCAGCCACCTTTCAACAAGCCTGGAGTGACCTGTTGAAAGGCCAGCGCGGTTGTGCAGACGCTTACCCGGATGACATCACTGTGTTCCGCCCAACATGGGAGCAACACCACGATCCCTCATCCCTGGTACTAGGAAAGCTGTCAGCTGCAAATCTGACTGTTGGAACAGACACAGATCAGATTGCCATGACTGAGGTGAAGAGAGAGATTGCGGAGATGCTGCAGTCAGGAGTCACTCCGGAAAAAAAATGATGATATTATGATTTGTATGTGTAGTACAGCTAAGAAATAAAACATTAAGGTCAGATACATCAGTCTAATTGTTTCCAGTACAGGAAGAGTTGAGAAACTCCAGTTGTTATCTCTATACAAAAAAGCTATTAAGCTCTCCAACTAAGTTAGGGCTGGTTCAGCAGAGCGTTTACTGCCAGCGTTCGGGGCTTGGCGTTAAACGCTCCCATTCAAGTGAATGGGAGCGTTTGTACCAAGCTTTTATGCGCGTTTGCACAAACGCGGCGTTCTGGTCCCGATTTTCACTGGCGTTCAAGGAGCCCCTGGAAGCTACATGTTGCTTCCAGGGGCGGTTAACCGCGACGAGTAATGTCCCCCTAGGGGAAGAAAAAATGCGACCGCATCCGAACGCAATGCGAACGCTGCTGAAAGCCTGAACGCATCACGAACGCAACGCCAACGAACGCGACGCCTCCAAACGTCCGTCTGAACCAGCCCTTAGTCGTGGAGAGGGCTGTTATCTGACTTTTATTATCTCAACTGTAAGTGAACTGTTTACTTTTCCTCTGGCAGAGGAGAGGTCATTAGTTCACAGACTGCTCTGAAAGAATCATTTTGAATGCTGAGTGTTGTGTAATCTGCACATATTATAGAATAATGCAATGTTAGAAAAAACACTATGGGCTTGATTCACAAAGCGGTGCAAACACTTTGCACGCCTGTGAAAACCCCTTTATCACGCCTAAACTCAGTTTAGGCATGATAAGAAGAAACTCGCGCGAATTTTCCGCGCAACCGCGCACGCGCGTGCGCAGCGGCCCCCGCTTCGCGCAAAGCTCCCATTAAGCCCTATGGGACTTTGCGCGCGCACGTACGCGCGTACGCGCATATGCGCGTACGCGCGGAAACTTCGCGCGAGTTAGAGCACAAAGTGGTGATAACTTTGCTGGTGCAAAGGTTATCACGCCTAAAGTCTTTTAGGCGTGATAACTGAGTTATCACCGCTTTGTGAATCGAGCCCAATATACCCGAAAATAAAAGTATGAGAATATTTTCTTTGCTGCTAATCTTCTAGTAATTATTCATAGTACACAACCAATTCATTATATCATATTTTTTTTTTCGCTTCAGTGTCTCTTTAAGGAGGGGAGATGTGACGGTCGGGTTCATCAGCAGAACCACGCAATCTGCGCAATAATACAAAATATGATCTGGACTGCCCCTTTAAATTAATTTGCCTGGCTTTTAGAAAATCAGTCGTCTTCCAGCTCACCACCCCTGCACTGGAGGATGTGAATGCTTGTTTATACTTCCTGAGATACCCAATAAAACCCTAAAACCAGAGCCATTCACATAACTCACAGATCTACTACAAAGGTTCTGAGAAAAAGATATATTGACAAGAAAATATTTTGCATGTCCAAGCCAGCCACACATTAGAGGAAATGGTGTGGTGTTTATTCTGCCCTAGCAAGGGGTCCATAAACCATGATAGCAGAGTCACTGGTTCCTTCCTACTACAAAGAACTGCTGATAAGAAGCAGAATACAGGAACGCACTGTAAAATCATTAGGTGACATTCCTGCCTGTAGCCTGTCTGGCAGATACCCAAAGACATGTCCCTTATGAGCTTTTGATATCTCATTTCACAGTAGTCCATAATTCGATGGATATTGTGGAACCGTTTGGGCCCAGCGGTCCACAACTCGCAGTGCGTCATGCGACCAGCGCAGCACACCTTCTGAGATGTTAATCGATCACATAGCGGCCTCATAACCTGAGATATCGATTACATAAACAGGGGAGGTTTCACTCTATCAACTGGTTCAGCGCATGATGACTGAATGTAAAATGCTGTTTTTTATATGATATGTCCGAGATCCGCTGAGTTATGGCATAATTGGAGAAAATGCCAATTCGGTCTCTCAGACAATAGGGGCTGGACTTCAGATTGCTAAAGGTGGGAGAACGTCTCTAGTTACCATCCACACCCTCTTGCAAAGGAAGAGTTAAAACAACACTGCTGGACACAGGAGATAGTCTTTTGTCCAGCCATCCATCCATACCATCAAAAGGATTGGCATTACATTTTATCAAAGGACTATCTATTCCACAGAACTTTTCATAACTGGACTTCATCATATCTTCTGTTGGACTTATTATCGCAAAGGACGCGGTAACTTTCAACAAATTCCTCAGACTATCAATAGCTATCTTCCCATTTAATCCTTATTAATTTCTGTATCGATTTTTTTCTATTGCTATATTTTTGCTTTGCATTATTTCTTTAAATAAACGATTAAAAATCGTTCTTCTAAGTGCTGTTCTGAAAAATCTCCATAAACGGATTCATATCTCCGTAGAGACGTTACCATAACTGTTTTGATATTAATTATTGTTAGTTTTGCTATCTCTAGAAAGGTTGTCAAATTAACCCTTTTTCCTACAGGATTTAGCTAGAGTTAGACTTAGCGCATTTGCGCGCTTTATTACGGATTGGTGGCAGCGACCTGGCCTCTATATGAGAGCACAGATTGTATTGATTGTATATACAATCGAAATTGGACTGTGTGTGGACTCACCAACCAATCCAAAAGGTTACTTTGCCTGCAGTTCTGACTGCCTTCAGGATTCCCTCAGGGTCTAAAGCTTTATGGTGAACTGCAGCAAAGGGAAAAGGAATCGGTGGGTGACTGCGCATACGTTACAGGGCCACTGTATTCCTCGACCCCCTTCCTATCGCTTTCCCCTGTGTGTAAAAGTGTACAAGGCCGCATGGTGTATGGCATGTAATATCTGCTGAATACATGTTACATTAGTAATAGATTAATGCCCTGTATATTTTTCCTGTAATGGGCCCATATGGGCCCCACCAGTCATTGTGCACCCCCAAAAATGTTAAGCTGGAGCCGCCACTGAGCGTGTGGATAGTTTGATCCAGCTAAGGGGGAAAAGTTTAATTTTGCGGCTTTTTGTTCAACTAAATTAAGGTAAAACAAGACTTGAAAAGTTACATTTGATAAACTTTTTTTTGCATCTTAGATAACTAGGTGATGACTAGGTGACTGTAATAACTACAAATTGTGTTTTGATAAAAAATGAGGACCCGGGCTGTAGAACCATGTTTTTTTTTTTGTGTGTGTGAATCAACACAATCTATAAAAACAGTTTGAGTCCCATTCAAAATAAACTTCAGTGCCCCTCTTGGTCTCAACTACAAAATACAATTTTGAGTTACTCCAATTGGGTCCTACCTGTTCTCCCGAGGGCAGTCCTGCTCTTTTTATTAACATCATTTATGTAAAATATTGATTGTTTATAAAATACTTACCAGATGCTACTAAAGCCACCAGAACGCTGAGAATCCCCCAAAGAGATGACATTATGGAAGGTTGGACAGATGCAGTTTGAGTCTTTGAGACGGAAAAAGATCTTATTTATACTGTTCTCTGCTGCGGGTGTGTAAGTATAAATATACAAAGTCAGTTATAAAGATGCCACAAACCATAAAACATACAAAGAGTGTATATAAACCTACACGCGCACAGACCATAAAACATACAAACCTACACGACCACAGACAGTAAATGCCATCTTGCTCATTCGCTCCCAATAAAATTGAATTTAAGACAGTAGAAAATGGCCTCCATGCAAGAACAGGAAGACATGGAAAAAAATAAAATCTGCCTTTGCTTTCCAGGAAGACAATGGGGTTATTAGCAGTGATGAGCAAAATATTCTCTACGCATGCAAAATAGCCCAAATCAGGAAGAAGAAGAAGATAGGATCAGCAAATAAAAACCTTCTGGTAGGTGACCAATTCAATAAGAAACTGTGGTAAGTACTTTTTACATCTTAAATTGTGGCGTCTTAGTATTGTAGGAGACTGTTTCACTCATCACTAGTTATAACTGTTCTGCATAAAACTTTGATGCATGCCTACGCGCTCCATGCCTACTACTCCATCACTAAAGACAACCTCAGAAGCAGCATGCAACAAAATGCCATCAAATATCTATGGGGAGGTCTAATTAAGACCAGTGGATCCTTAGACTCAGCACCCTGGTATAGCCTAGCCTGTGCCTACCACCAATGCCAGGGTAAGAGAAAACCCAGTACTGGAACATGGCTGAGCAGCATTCTCTGTTGTTCGGATGGGGGGAGGGGGGAAGGATGAGCAGACAACAATAGGATCTTTTGTTAGTGATCAAGCATGATGGATCTCTAACGGCAAAGCCAATGTTATTGGGGCTACCTGTGCTCAATTTACATGATAAGTGATCATCCTGGGTGAGTTTAATTAAAAATATGCACATGCTTCCCTTTGCCCAAGAAACTTAAAGAAAGCTTTGACTGAAAACACAATTGCCCACTTGCATACCTGGGACTTCTTCTAACCCCTTGAAGTCTTCCTGTTCCCTCACCATTATCTCAAGCTGCTCGGTTACCCTGTTGTCATCCTCCGTACACCGCATGTGCGACCCCATTCCGCACACATCCTCCAACGTGCACACGTGAATGGGAGCATTCTGCGCTCACAAAGCAAGCAATAATTGCTACTGCGCATGCACAGAATGCTCCCAGCTGTGGGAGAGTGACAGAGGAGGTGTGCGGCCACCGGATGGCAGCTGGCTTAGAAAGGGGGACAGTGTGAGGATCTATGTGGTGATGATGATATGTACGGTAATATGCAGAACATAGCAGCCATATTGTATCTTGTGGAAGCCATATTTTTCATTTTTCTAAAGCAAAAGGAGAGCAAATGGTTGGCACTACAGCGGTATGACATGCGCAGCTCAGCTTGAAAGACATGCAGACTGCACAGGAGGATTGGAATAAACACACTCCTTCTCTAGAACCTCTTCAGCGTGCTCAAGCAAAAGCATCAATTGCAAACAAACAGAAGAAAGCAGGAAAGCTGGCACTGCTGCAAGTGTTCAATTTTCTGACTGTATCATGTGTATGTCTGCTAAAGCCAGTCTGGCTTTTGGGGGGAGCTGTGATTGTCTGTATGACAGTATGAAGTACTTTGAGTTTGTATTCAGTTCCTCTGGAAGTTGGAAGCTGCTAATTGGATCTTCTGTAGGCCAGTATATAGTACATTTGCATCTGAAGTGTGAACTTTTGTGAATAGTAGGAGCAGGAACTGCTAAATTGGTTTGCCAGCCTCTAATTAGGAGATGGCTAATTAGGCCAATAGCAGTCATGTCGCTACCTTTGATCTGCTGTGAAATACTGTCTCAGATGTGTACTATTGTCACCTGGACTGGCTGCAGATCACACCAGCCTGAGCCAGGAATTTACATATGACAGCCTGCTGGAATGTTGAAGAAGCCAGGAAGCCTTACTCAAAAAGTATTATTTGATATGTGTGCTAGACTACAATTTTACCTGTGGAAATTAGATCTATGGGGAGATGGGAAATCTTTGCAAACTTGAAAGGCTAACAGGAAACTCAGCAAGGATGTGCTGTCACACCTGAAGAAATTGGATTATTCCTGGATCTGGACATTTGAGTGGCCTCGAGACAGAAATCTGGCTATAAAACCTCAGCTAGGAAGGTTTAGAGTCGTAGTTCTTTGGAGATAGCAAGACGCTAGGACTATCCTGGTCTGACCAGAACAACGATCAAGCAACGCTGGTAACGTTATTCCCATTTTATTTTAAGCAAACTGTGTCGTGTGTATCTTTACCCTGTTGTCATCCTCCGTACACCGCATGTGCGGCCCCATTCCGCACACATCCTCCAACGTGCACACGTGAATGGGAGCATTCTGCGCTCACAAAGCAAGCAATAATTGCTACTGCGCATGCACAGAAAGACAAGGCCTGGAGGTGAAGTGCAACGAAATCAGGAGGGCCTACACATGATAGTGTAGCCTGCCTGGTAGGAAGGGGTTAATAGGTAGGAGTAGGAAGAGGTTGGGCTAGTGGGGGAGGTTCCCGGGGTTTGGGATTAAGGAAGGCGGGGGGCGGAGACACTTCAGTTGGACGGTTGGTGTGAAGCTGGAGATAGGCTACGTACCAGCATGTCCGACATCGAGGCCTTGATCGACCGGATCCGAGTTGAGGCGGCATCCAGGGGGCCGGATTGGGTCAACATCCAGTTGGCCGCTATGGCTGCGGGTCCCAGCGGGCAGCAGCAGGAGCCGGCGCGGAGGACATCCAGACCGCCTGACAGGCTTAGCCCGGATCCGACCTCGAGGTCGCAGAGGAGGAGTGGGAGCCCCGTTCGTGACCCTCCGGCGCCCCCTGCCAAGAGGCAATCGGCGGCAGGTGGGTCAGCCGGGAGGAATTCCGCATCCAGGAGCGGATCGTCAGGCGGAGCCAAAAAAGGACGGAGCAAGACGGGGGCGGCGGCCGCTACGCAGCAGGCCCCACGCGCCGCCAGGAAGCAGAAGGGAAGCGGCAGCTCAGGTCACGCGGGCACCGCCTCCTCTCCGAGCACGGCGGTGGCCCAGACGAGCATGCCATCCAGCGGCAGCAGCAGAGGGGGCGGAAGTGTTCCAGCAGCCGGCACCAGGAGCGGGGAGGATCAGAGAGCAGCGCAGAGTGGAGGCCAGACTGCGCAGGGGGCTCAGCATCAGAGCGGGACGGTCGCAGGACGCAGCGACTTGGAGGCAGGTGTGAGCGCGACAGGATCCGGATCAGCGGTCGGGCAGGTTGTCACCCCTGCGCCACCAGGTGAGGCCACCATTAATCAGCATTCTGCCAATATGTTATGTAATGTGTGGTTTGGGGTGCAAGGGGGGCAGGCACCAGTAGGTGGGGGCTGGGCAGGGAGCGCTCAGGCGACTATACTCCCAGCGTTAGAGTCATTTATGGCTGGCATGAAAAGCTTGCTGGCCGGCCCTTCAGCAGCTAGCGGTTCGCTGGCGGGGACTTGGGCTGGTCAGTCCTTGGCGCAGGCGCCCTTCTGGGGGGCTCCCCAGATGGGATGGCAGCAAGCAAGGGTCGCGGGGGATGGCGTTGGAGCAGCTGCTCAGCAAGGGGGTGTGACTGCCTCAGTAGGGGCTGCCGCAACAAGTACGGGCGTTCAACAGGTGCAAGCACAGGTGGTGTTGCCGGTAAGTGATTCGGGCAGCACGGAAGTAGCGGTACAGACGAATGAATCTGCTGGGGAGGGTGCGAAATCGGGAGAGGCTGAAGTCATCAGATTAGTGGACGCGGCGAAGTCAGAAATGTACGTTTGCCTTAGCGGGCCGCTGGGGGTCCACCTCAAGGCTGAAGTTCGTGAGCGCATTTGGAAGGGTGAGTTTGTGGAGATATTCTCTCTGCTTCACTTGGCAAAGTTCAACTTGGATAAAGTGAAATCGACTGAATCCAAAAAAGAGGAGGAGGAGCGGCGTAGGTATAGGTTGATTCCACGCACGTTCCAGAATTGGTTGCAAGCTTTCGAAATTCTTGCATGCGTGATTGGGGAAAAGAACCCGGAGTGCTGTTCAGCTCTCTTCTGCTACCAGAACGCAATTGGGGAGGCATATAGGAGGTATGAGGGGGATGCTTGGTTAAAATATGATGAGGCATTCCGGCAGAGAAAAGCGGTTCGGCCTTCAGTGTGCTGGAACCACAAGGATATAGAGTTGTGGATGAGTTTAATGATTCCATCAACCGGGCAGCAGTCCTTTCGAGGGCAGGACAATGCAGGTCCCACGGGAAAATCAGGCAGTAGGACCAAGGGCATATGCTGGCAATTTAACGATGGCTCCTGTCGATTTGGTTCCTCGTGTCGTTTTAAGCACGAGTGTTCCGGATGTGGCGGATCGCACCCCGCGGCCAGATGTTATAAGCAAAAGAGAGGTAGGGCATCGGATTCTGGAGGCAAGAGGGAGGACGCCGGTGAGGGTGCAAAGGATGGAGCCGTTTCTACGTAAGTACCCGCGGGCGGAAGATGCGGTATTCTTGCGGTTGGGGTTTACAGAATGTTTTATCATACCCAGCCAATGCGCATCTCAGGGTGAGGGGTGCCACAGGAACCTAAGATCGGCTAACGACTTGCCTGATGTGGTGGCTTCGAAATTGGAGAAAGAGATTGCAGCGGGGCGTGTGGCAGGGCCATTTGATGTTTGCCCACTGCCTGGCTTAATAGTGTCACCATTGGGTGTGGTCCCAAAGAAAGAGCGGGGCGCGTTCCGCCTCATACATCACTTGTCGTATCCAAAAGGGTCCTCTGTCAATGATGGCCTGGCAGAACAGGACACATCGGTTGTGTATACTTCATTTGATGTAGCTCTCCGGTGGGTGAAGAGGTTGGGTCAGGGTTCCCTGTTAGCAAAAACAGACATTGAGTCTGCGTTTAGGCTGCTGCCAGTTCATCCGTCTAGTTTTAGGTTGTTAGGGATTGTTTGGGAGAAGAAATATTTCATAGATCTTTGCCTCCCTATGGGCTGTGCTATCTCTTGTTCATTTTTTGAGAAGTTCAGTTGTTTTGTTGAATGGGTCGTCCGTGAAGTCTCAGGGGTGCGTTCTGTTATACATTACCTGGATGACTTTTTGTTTATGGGGGCGGCGGACTCGGCAGATTGTGCTTCCGCGTTAGCCATCATGTCCCAGGTTTGTAAGGATTTTGGTATTCCTTTGGCATCAGCCAAAACAGAGGGCCCGACAACGTCGTTGAAATTCTTGGGAGTACAGATTGACACTGCTGCAATGGAATGCAGCCTCCCAATCGACAAGGTCAGGGACCTCCAGCTCACTATCCAGGTGATAGCGGGGAGGCGTAAGATCACTTTAAGGGACTTGCAATCCTTGCTGGGCAAATTGAATTTTGCCTGCAGGATTATGCCGATGGGCCGTATCTTCTGCAGGCGCCTGTCGAGCGCGACTGCCGGGGCTTCGTCACCTCACCACAGGATTCGGTTGACAGCAGACATGAAGGAGGATCTGAAGGTTTGGTTAACCTTCTTACAGGATTTTAATGGGCGTTCCCTCTGGATGGAAGAGGAGGTGAGTAACTTCAGCATCGAGCTGTTTACGGATGCATCTGGGTCTCACGGTTTTGGAATTTTTATGGCAGGTGAGTAGTGCGCTTCCACATGGGATGAGTCCTGGGTGGAGGCGGGTTTCACATCAAACCTAGTGTTATTGGAATTGTTTCCAATAGCTGTTGCATTGAAGTTGTGGGGGCCGCGTCTGGCGAACAAACGTATTCGCTTTAACTGCGACAATCTGGGCGTGGTATTGGCAGTAAATAAGTTCTCTGCCTCCTCGCCGCCAGTGATACGGGTTATGAGGCAGTTGGTTCTGTTGTGTTTGCGGTTCAATATTTGCATTTTTGCTGTACATTTGCCGGGGGTCGACAACATCATTGCTGATGCCCTCTCTCGCTTCCAGTGGGACAAGTTCCGGGCAGCAGCGCCTACGGCGGAAGAGAGTGGGGTTCCTTGTCCAGAGAGGATGTGGTCGATTCCTTTCGGGTGATTTCCCAGCTGATTAACAGATCACTATCGGAGTCGTCATGGGCAGCGTACGCGCCGGTGTGGAAGGCGTGGGACGCTTTGGCGGCTCAGGTAGGTGACTGCTCCTCTGATGATGATCGATCGTGCCTGCTCCTGTATTTCGTGGGAAAAAATTTCGCGGAGGGCACGTCAGCTGCGGCCATGTCAAAAAAGTTGGCGGCATTGGCCTTCTTGTTCAAGCTTAGGGGTCAGAGGGATGTGTCGAAGGATTTCAGGGTAGTGCAGGCGATGAAAGGTTTTAGGGTGGGGTCAGTGAGAAGGGATACTAGACGCCCGGTTACATTCGAGGTGTTAAATAAGGTAGTGCTTGCCTTGCAGGGAGTATGCTCTAGTAATAGCGAAGTGGTTCTTTTCAGTACTGCGTTCGTTTTGGCATTTTTTGGGGCGTTCAGGGTGGGGGAGCTGGTCAGCAGGTCCAAGTCGGCAGTGGGAGGCATCCTCGCCGGTGACGTCTCGGTCCAGGAGGGAGCCGTGTCGATCATGCTGCGAAAATCAAAAACGGATCGCCAGGGAAAAGGAAAGTTGATCACTTTGTTCAAAATCGGGGGGTCGCTTTGCCCACGCGAGAACGTGTTACGCTTCTTGCCACTCAGGCCGCTATTGGCGCCGGTCTTTTTAGTACATTCGGACGGGTCACCTTTGACCCGTTTTCAGTTCACGGCCATATTTCGCAAGTGCCTTCAACGTGCGGGCCTTCCGGCGGGCGAGTTCGCCTCCCACTCGTTTCGAATAGGTGCAGCAACAGAGGCGGCGAGATGGGGGCTTAGTGAGGATGTTGTGAAGAGAATAGGCAGATGGGATTCTATGAGATATAGGTCATATGTTAGACCTCATTTGATTTGAGCATCAGTTTTTTCCAGGAGACGATATTAGTTTTGTTTTGTTTCTTTTTCTTTTATGTCTTGCAGGGAATCCAATATTAGTGTGGATATTCGGACATTCATATGTCGCTAGGGGTGCAAGAAGAGCTGCAGTTCGCCCGGAGGGGCGGCAACTTGGTTTCCCTCGGCAAGAGGTCCGTATACGCTGGTTGGGATTCCCGGGCATGCTCTGGGCCCGGGTTTTGCCCGAGATCCGCAGACATGCAGAGTGGGATAGGGCCCCGGACGTGCTGGTCTTGCATGTCGGGGGCAACGATATTGCAGCAAAATCAACTAGGACCATAATTCGGGATATTAAGTTTGATTTCTTAAGACTTAAGAGAGAGTTCCCGGCCACAGTTGTTGTATGGTCGGACGTGGTAGCCAGGTCCACATGGAGATTAGCGAGGTCAGTGAGCAGAGTTAATAAAGCAAGGGTCAAGCTGAACAAAGAGGTAGCGAGGTTTGTGGTTCACAATGGGGGGGTGGCGATCAGGCATGTGGAGCTTGAAAGCGATCTTCAGTTACTCCTGAGTGGTGATGGCGTTCACCTGAACGACATTGGCTCTGATTTATGGGCTTTAGGTATAGAAGAGGGCATTCAGAGAGCTTTGAGGGTGTGGGCCTCTCTGGCATGAGGGGTCACGCCGGTTCGTGGTGGAGGGGTAGGGGCTCCGAAGGTTGGTGAATTTTGTGGGGTATTTGCCTCAGGTGCAAATCACCCGTTTATCGTATCAGCAAGTGAGAGTTACTCGGTGGGCATGCAGCTGTCCCTGTGCCGGTGACTGCGGCTAGGGGCCGGTTTCAGGCTGCTTGTCAGTTATCCTCGATGTCAACTTAAGGAGAATCTCGGACCCCCTTACCTCAGCTCTCTGGATCTACGTTTAAGTTCTTAAGTAATGTTTGGTAAATAAACGGGCTGCTTTGGCCTATTAAATCCAATTATGGTGTCCAGTGTGTTATTTGGGTCATTTGGGGTTTTAAATATCTGGGAAGGCTAGGCTGTTGCTACTATCATGCTCCCAGCTGTGGGAGAGTGACAGAGGAGGTGTGCTGCCACCGGATGGCAGCTGGCTTAGGAAGGGGGACAGTGTGAGGATCTATGTGGTGATGATGATATGTACGGTAATATGCAGAACATATCAGCCATATTGTATCTTGTGGAAGCCATATTTTTCATTTTTCTAAAGCAAAAGAAGAGCAAATGGTTGTCACTACAGCGGTATGACATGCGCAGCTCAGCTTGAAAGACATGCAGACTGCACAGGAGGATTGGAATAAACAAACTCCTTCTCTAGAACCTCTTCAGCGTGCTCAAGCCAAAGCATCAATTGCAAACAAACAGAAGAAAGCAGGAAAGCTGGCACTGCTGCAAGTGTTCAATTAATTGTAGCTTGGATAAAGTGCAAATGAGCAACATCTTGCAAAAATGGTCATAGATAAAACACATACCCTTGTGAGAGGAGACGTGGATGGTGGTGGGTGCTGGGCACAGGATGCCTGATGGCCGTTTCACGCTAGATAGCGCTTCTACGGAAGGCAGCCTCCGTAGAAGCGCTATCTAGCGTGAAACGGCCGTCAGGCATCCTGTGCCCAGCACCCACCACCATCCACGCCTCCTCTCACAAGGGTATGTGTTTTATCTATGACCATTTTTGCAAGATGTTGCTCATTTGCACTTTATCCAAGCTACAATTAATTGAACACTTGCAGCAGTGCCAGCTTTCCTGCTTTCTTCTGTTTGTTTTTCATTTTTCTGACTGTATCATGTGTATGTCTGCTAAAGCCAGTCTGGCTTTTGGGGGGAGCTGTGATTGTCTGTATGACAGTATGAAGTACTTTGAGTTTGTATTCAGTTCCTCTGGAAGTTGGAAGCTGCTAATTGGATCTTCTGTAGGCCAGTATATAGTACATTTGCATCTGAAGTGTGAACTTTTGTGAATAGTAGGAGCAGGAACTGCTAAATTGGTTTGCCAGCCTCTAATTAGGAGATGGCTAATTAGGCCAATAGCAGTCATGTCCCTACCTTTGATCTGCTGTGAAATACTGTCTCAGATGTGTACTATTGTCACCTGGACTGGCTGCAGATCACACCAGCCTGAGCCAGGAATTTACATATGACAGCCTGCTGGAATGTTGAAGAAGCCAGGAAGCCTTACTCAAAAAGTATTATTTGATATGTGTGCTAGACTACAATTTTACCTGTGGAAATTAGATCTATGGGGAGATGGGAAATCTTTGCAAACTTGAAAGGCTAACAGGAAACTCAGCAAGGATGTGCTGTCACACCTGAAGAAATTGGATTATTCCTGGATCTGGACATTTGAGTGGCCTCGAGACAGAAATCTGGCTATAAAACCTCAGCTAGGAAGGTTTAGAGTCGTAGTTCTTTGGAGATAGCAAGACGCTAGGACTATCCTGGTCTGACCAGAACAACGATCAAGCAACGCTGGTAACGTTATTCCCATTTTATTTTAAGCAAACTGTGTCGTGTGTATCTTTACCCTGTTGTCATCCTCCGTACACCGCATGTGCGGCCCCATTCCGCACACATCCTCCAACGTGCACACGTGAATGGGAGCATTCTGCGCTCACAAAGCAAGCAATAATTGCTACTGCGCATGCACAGAAAGACAAGGCCTGGAGGTGAAGTGCAACGAAATCAGGAGGGCCTACACATGATAGTGTAGCCTGCCTGGTAGGAAGGGGTTAATAGGTAGGAGTAGGAAGAGGTTGGGCTAGTGGGGGAGGTTCCCGGGGTTTGGGATTAAGGAAGGCGGGGGGCGGAGACACTTCAGTTGGACGGTTGGTGTGAAGCTGGAGATAGGCTACGTACCAGCATGTCCGACATCGAGGCCTTGATCGACCGGATCCGAGTTGAGGCGGCATCCAGGGGGCCGGATTGGGTCAACATCCAGTTGGCCGCTATGGCTGCGGGTCCCAGCGGGCAGCAGCAGGAGCCGGCGCGGAGGACATCCAGACCGCCTGACAGGCTTAGCCCGGATCCGACCTCGAGGTCGCAGAGGAGGAGTGGGAGCCCCGTTCGTGACCCTCCGGCGCCCCCTGCCAAGAGGCAATCGGCGGCAGGTGGGTCAGCCGGGAGGAATTCCGCATCCAGGAGCGGATCGTCAGGCGGAGCCAAAAAAGGACGGAGCAAGACGGGGGCGGCGGCCGCTACGCAGCAGGCCCCACGCGCCGCCAGGAAGCAGAAGGGAAGCGGCAGCTCAGGTCACGCGGGCACCGCCTCCTCTCCGAGCACGGCGGTGGCCCAGACGAGCATGCCATCCAGCGGCAGCAGCAGAGGGGGCGGAAGTGTTCCAGCAGCCGGCACCAGGAGCGGGGAGGATCAGAGAGCAGCGCAGAGTGGAGGCCAGACTGCGCAGGGGGCTCAGCATCAGAGCGGGACGGTCGCAGGACGCAGCGACTTGGAGGCAGGTGTGAGCGCGACAGGATCCGGATCAGCGGTCGGGCAGGTTGTCACCCCTGCGCCACCAGGTGAGGCCACCATTAATCAGCATTCTGCCAATATGTTATGTAATGTGTGGTTTGGGGTGCAAGGGGGGCAGGCACCAGTAGGTGGGGGCTGGGCAGGGAGCGCTCAGGCGACTATACTCCCAGCGTTAGAGTCATTTATGGCTGGCATGAAAAGCTTGCTGGCCGGCCCTTCAGCAGCTAGCGGTTCGCTGGCGGGGACTTGGGCTGGTCAGTCCTTGGCGCAGGCGCCCTTCTGGGGGGCTCCCCAGATGGGATGGCAGCAAGCAAGGGTCGCGGGGGATGGCGTTGGAGCAGCTGCTCAGCAAGGGGGTGTGACTGCCTCAGTAGGGGCTGCCGCAACAAGTACGGGCGTTCAACAGGTGCAAGCACAGGTGGTGTTGCCGGTAAGTGATTCGGGCAGCACGGAAGTAGCGGTACAGACGAATGAATCTGCTGGGGAGGGTGCGAAATCGGGAGAGGCTGAAGTCATCAGATTAGTGGACGCGGCGAAGTCAGAAATGTACGTTTGCCTTAGCGGGCCGCTGGGGGTCCACCTCAAGGCTGAAGTTCGTGAGCGCATTTGGAAGGGTGAGTTTGTGGAGATATTCTCTCTGCTTCACTTGGCAAAGTTCAACTTGGATAAAGTGAAATCGACTGAATCCAAAAAAGAGGAGGAGGAGCGGCGTAGGTATAGGTTGATTCCACGCACGTTCCAGAATTGGTTGCAAGCTTTCGAAATTCTTGCATGCGTGATTGGGGAAAAGAACCCGGAGTGCTGTTCAGCTCTCTTCTGCTACCAGAACGCAATTGGGGAGGCATATAGGAGGTATGGGGGGGATGCTTGGTTAAAATATGATGAGGCATTCCGGCAGAGAAAAGCGGTTCGGCCTTCAGTGTGCTGGAACCACAAGGATACAGAGTTGTGGATGAGTTTAATGATTCCATCAACCGGGCAGCAGTCCTTTCGAGGGCAGGACAATGCAGGTCCCACGGGAAAATCAGGCAGTAGGACCAAGGGCATATGCTGGCAATTTAACGATGGCTCCTGTCGATTTGGTTCCTCGTGTCGTTTTAAGCACGAGTGTTCCGGATGTGGCGGATCGCACCCCGCGGCCAGATGTTATAAGCAAAAGAGAGGTAGGGCATCGGATTCTGGAGGCAAGAGGGAGGACGCCGGTGAGGGTGCAAAGGATGGAGCCGTTTCTACGTAAGTACCCGCGGGCGGAAGATGCGGCATTCTTGCGGTTGGGGTTTACAGAATGTTTTATCATACCCAGCCAATGCGCATCTCAGGGTGAGGGGTGCCACAGGAACCTAAGATCGGCTAACGACTTGCCTGATGTGGTGGCTTCGAAATTGGAGAAAGAGATTGCAGCGGGGCGTGTGGCAGGGCCATTTGATGTTTGCCCACTGCCTGGCTTAATAGTGTCACCATTGGGTGTGGTCCCAAAGAAAGAGCGGGGCGCGTTCCGCCTCATACATCACTTGTCGTATCCAAAAGGGTCCTCTGTCAATGATGGCCTGGCAGAACAGGACACATCGGTTGTGTATACTTCATTTGATGTAGCTCTCCGGTGGGTGAAGAGGTTGGGTCAGGGTTCCCTGTTAGCAAAAACAGACATTGAGTCTGCGTTTAGGCTGCTGCCAGTTCATCCGTCTAGTTTTAGGTTGTTAGGGATTGTTTGGGAGAAGAAATATTTCATAGATCTTTGCCTCCCTATGGGCTGTGCTATCTCTTGTTCATTTTTTGAGAAGTTCAGTTGTTTTGTTGAATGGATCGTCCGTGAAGTCTCAGGGGTGCGTTCTGTTATACATTACCTGGATGACTTTTTGTTTATGGGGGCGGCGGACTCGGCAGATTGTGCTTCCGCGTTAGCCATCATGTCCCAGGTTTGTAAGGATTTTGGTATTCCTTTGGCATCAGCCAAAACAGAGGGCCCGACAACGTCGTTGAAATTCTTGGGAGTACAGATTGACACTGCTGCAATGGAATGCAGCCTCCCAATCGACAAGGTCAGGGACCTCCAGCTCACTATCCAGGTGATAGCGGGGAGGCGTAAGATCACTTTAAGGGACTTGCAATCCTTGCTGGGCAAATTGAATTTTGCCTGCAGGATTATGCCGATGGGCCGTATCTTCTGCAGGCGCCTGTCGAGCGCGACTGCCGGGGCTTCGTCACCTCACCACAGGATTCGGTTGACAGCAGACATGAAGGAGGATCTGAAGGTTTGGTTAACCTTCTTACAGGATTTTAATGGGCGTTCCCTCTGGATGGAAGAGGAGGTGAGTAACTTCAGCATCGAGCTGTTTACGGATGCATCTGGGTCTCACGGTTTTGGAATTTTTATGGCAGGTGAGTAGTGCGCTTCCACATGGGATGAGTCCTGGGTGGAGGCGGGTTTCACATCAAACCTAGTGTTATTGGAATTGTTTCCAATAGCTGTTGCATTGAAGTTGTGGGGGCCGCGTCTGGCGAACAAACGTATTCGCTTTAACTGCGACAATTTGGGCGTGGTATTGGCAGTAAATAAGTTCTCTGCCTCCTCGCCGCCAGTGATACGGGTTATGAGGCAGTTGGTTCTGTTGTGTTTGCGGTTCAATATTTGCATTTTTGCTGTACATTTGCCGGGGGTCGACAACATCATTGCTGATGCCCTCTCTCGCTTCCAGTGGGACAAGTTCCGGGCAGCAGCGCCTACGGCGGAAGAGAGTGGGGTTCCTTGTCCAGAGAGGATGTGGTTGATTCCTTTCGGGTGATTTCCCAGCTGATTAACAGATCACTATCGGAGTCGTCATGGGCAGCGTACGCGCCGGTGTGGAAGGCGTGGGACGCTTTGGCGGCTCAGGTAGGTGACTGCTCCTCTGATGATGATCGATCGTGCCTGCTCCTGTATTTCGTGGGAAAAAATTTCGCGGAGGGCACGTCAGCTGCGGCCATGTCAAAAAAGTTGGCGGCATTGGCCTTCTTGTTCAAGCTTAGGGGTCAGAGGGATGTGTCGAAGGATTTCAGGGTAGTGCAGGCGATGAAAGGTTTTAGGGTGGGGTCAGTGAGAAGGGATACTAGACGCCCGGTTACATTCGAGGTGTTAAATAAGGTAGTGCTTGCCTTGCAGGGAGTATGCTCTAGTAATAGCGAAGTGGTTCTTTTCAGTACTGCGTTCGTTTTGGCATTTTTTGGGGCGTTCAGGGTGGGGGAGCTGGTCAGCAGGTCCAAGTCGGCAGTGGGAGGCATCCTCGCCGGTGACGTCTCGGTCCAGGAGGGAGCCGTGTCGATCATGCTGCGAAAATCAAAAACGGATCGCCAGGGAAAAGGAAAGTTGATCACTTTGTTCAAAATCGGGGGGTCGCTTTGCCCACGCGAGAACGTGTTACGCTTCTTGCCACTCAGGCCGCTATTGGCGCCGGTCTTTTTAGTACATTCGGACGGGTCACCTTTGACCCGTTTTCAGTTCACGGCCATATTTCGCAAGTGCCTTCAACGTGCGGGCCTTCCGGCGGGCGAGTTCGCCTCCCACTCGTTTCGAATAGGTGCAGCAACAGAGGCGGCGAGATGGGGGCTTAGTGAGGATGTTGTGAAGAGAATAGGCAGATGGGATTCTATGAGATATAGGTCATATGTTAGACCTCATTTGATTTGAGCATCAGTTTTTTCCAGGAGACGATATTAGTTTTGTTTTGTTTCTTTTTCTTTTATGTCTTGCAGGGAATCCAATATTAGTGTGGATATTCGGACATTCATATGTCGCTAGGGGTGCAAGAAGAGCTGCAGTTCGCCCGGAGGGGCGGCAACTTGGTTTCCCTCGGCAAGAGGTCCGTATACGCTGGTTGGGATTCCCGGGCATGCTCTGGGCCCGGGTTTTGCCCGAGATCCGCAGACATGCAGAGTGGGATAGGGCCCCGGACGTGCTGGTCTTGCATGTCGGGGGCAACGATATTGCAGCAAAATCAACTAGGACCATAATTCGGGATATTAAGTTTGATTTCTTAAGACTTAAGAGAGAGTTCCCGGCCACAGTTGTTGTATGGTCGGACGTGGTAGCCAGGTCCACATGGAGATTAGCGAGGTCAGTGAGCAGAGTTAATAAAGCAAGGGTCAAGCTGAACAAAGAGGTAGCGAGGTTTGTGGTTCACAATGGGGGGGTGGCGATCAGGCATGTGGAGCTTGAAAGCGATCTTCAGTTACTCCTGAGTGGTGATGGCGTTCACCTGAACGACATTGGCTCTGATTTATGGGCTTTAGGTATAGAAGAGGGCATTCAGAGAGCTTTGAGGGTGTGGGCCTCTCTGGCATGAGGGGTCACGCCGGTTCGTGGTGGAGGGGTAGGGGCTCCGAAGGTTGGTGAATTTTGTGGGGTATTTGCCTCAGGTGCAAATCACCCGTTTATCGTATCAGCAAGTGAGAGTTACTCGGTGGGCATGCAGCTGTCCCTGTGCCGGTGACTGCGGCTAGGGGCCGGTTTCAGGCTGCTTGTCAGTTATCCTCGATGTCAACTTAAGGAGAATCTCGGACCCCCTTACCTCAGCTCTCTGGATCTACGTTTAAGTTCTTAAGTAATGTTTGGTAAATAAACGGGCTGCTTTGGCCTATTAAATCCAATTATGGTGTCCAGTGTGTTATTTGGGTCATTTGGGGTTTTAAATATCTGGGAAGGCTAGGCTGTTGCTACTATCATGCTCCCAGCTGTGGGAGAGTGACAGAGGAGGTGTGCTGCCACCGGATGGCAGCTGGCTTAGGAAGGGGGACAGTGTGAGGATCTATGTGGTGATGATGATATGTACGGTAATATGCAGAACATATCAGCCATATTGTATCTTGTGGAAGCCATATTTTTCATTTTTCTAAAGCAAAAGAAGAGCAAATGGTTGTCACTACAGCGGTATGACATGCGCAGCTCAGCTTGAAAGACATGCAGACTGCACAGGAGGATTGGAATAAACAAACTCCTTCTCTAGAACCTCTTCAGCGTGCTCAAGCCAAAGCATCAATTGCAAACAAACAGAAGAAAGCAGGAAAGCTGGCACTGCTGCAAGTGTTCAATTAATTGTAGCTTGGATAAAGTGCAAATGAGCAACATCTTGCAAAAATGGTCATAGATAAAACACATACCCTTGTGAGAGGAGACGTGGATGGTGGTGGGTGCTGGGCACAGGATGCCTGATGGCCGTTTCACGCTAGATAGCGCTTCTACGGAAGGCAGCCTCCGTAGAAGCGCTATCTAGCGTGAAACGGCCGTCAGGCATCCTGTGCCCAGCACCCACCACCATCCACGCCTCCTCTCACAAGGGTATGTGTTTTATCTATGACCATTTTTGCAAGATGTTGCTCATTTGCACTTTATCCAAGCTACAATTAATTGAACACTTGCAGCAGTGCCAGCTTTCCTGCTTTCTTCTGTTTGTTTTTCATTTTTCTGACTGTATCATGTGTATGTCTGCTAAAGCCAGTCTGGCTTTTGGGGGGAGCTGTGATTGTCTGTATGACAGTATGAAGTACTTTGAGTTTGTATTCAGTTCCTCTGGAAGTTGGAAGCTGCTAATTGGATCTTCTGTAGGCCAGTATATAGTACATTTGCATCTGAAGTGTGAACTTTTGTGAATAGTAGGAGCAGGAACTGCTAAATTGGTTTGCCAGCCTCTAATTAGGAGATGGCTAATTAGGCCAATAGCAGTCATGTCCCTACCTTTGATCTGCTGTGAAATACTGTCTCAGATGTGTACTATTGTCACCTGGACTGGCTGCAGATCACACCAGCCTGAGCCAGGAATTTACATATGACAGCCTGCTGGAATGTTGAAGAAGCCAGGAAGCCTTACTCAAAAAGTATTTTTTGATATGTGTGCTAGACTACAATTTTACCTGTGGAAATTAGATCTATGGGGAGATGGGAAATCTTTGCAAACTTGAAAGGCTAACAGGAAACTCAGCAAGGATGTGCTGTCACACCTGAAGAAATTGGATTATTCCTGGATCTGGACATTTGAGTGGCCTCAAGGCAGAAATCTGGCTATAAAACCTCAGCTAGGAAGGTTTAGAGTCGTAGTTCTTTGGAGATAGCAAGACGCTAGGACTATCCTGGTCTGACCAGAACAACGATCAAGCAACGCTGGTAACGTTATTCCCATTTTATTTTAAGCAAACTGTGTCGTGTGTATCTTTGTAACTTTTATTGTTGTAATTTTTACTTTGTTTTTGTAAATCTTTTGTATATATTATTTTCTGCAGTGTTCCACTTTTTTTCTGGAATATTAAATCTTTATTTAATAAGTTTGACTTCTGATGTACTAAACTAGCTCATAGCCTAGAAAGAGACTGCAGTGTAATTGGCATTAGAAGTTCAGTGCCTGATTGTGCCTTGCTACTGTACGATTGTATTGTATGCGTGGCGTTCCCGTGTTTGGCCTAAGCGCAAAGCTGACCCAAATACGAAAATGCGGACTGTGTGCAGATCACTCGACTGCAGAGTGGGAATTGTTGAAGTGTCTAGCAGCAACTAGTGGTGGCAGTGAAAAGTGCTTTGAGTGGCGACAGCCTTGTTGTAGCATGAATAAGGCTACTCCCCGCTTGATCTGGTAAAACCCGCAGTCGGGAACCGTATCTGCAGGCGTGCCGTGGGGCCGGTTCCTGACAGACAGCAGAGGGACGAAGCAGCACACAATCACGACAAGGGAACAGGTGGATTTCAGGGGGCTGTAAGAAGCCCTGGGTAAGTAACTACATTTTTTTTTTCAATTAATGGTTTGTATACTGATAGGGCTGGGCACAAGCGATACATGCTAAGAGCATCATGACAAAGCCTCAGTTTTGTCCAAGGTGACCACACGTTCCATGTGAAGCTTACTTTGGGCCCGGTTCACATTAGCGTTCTGAACCAAAAGGATCTGGTGAGCGGATCCGGTCTCCGCTTCACCGGATCCGGATGGCTCAGTCCGTGGCCCGGTTCACATAGTGAAAACGGATCTGATCATTGATTGATCGGATCCGTTTTCACTCAGCAAAAACATACCTAAGCTTCTGTAGCAGCTGGCAGTAGAGGCTTCCTCTTCTTTCTCTGTGACTACACAGCACGTCATGTGACCAGTCACATGACGCGTCATGTAGTCACATGGCGCGGAAGACAACGGAAGCCTCTACCGCCGGCTGCTACAGAAGATTAGGTATTTATAAACCCTCCCTCACCCACCTGCCCGGCTGCTGCACCCTCCCTCACCCTCCCGTCGCTCAGGTTCACGTCCGAACATGCCCCCATCCCCCGTGGAACGGTCCGTTTCTTCACTAGTGTGAAGAAACGTTCCGTTTTCCATTGCCGCAATGCTGCAGCATTTTTTGCCTGGATCTGTTCCGCTGGGCCTGCAGCAATTTTTCGGTCCGGGGACCGAAGCGTACGGAACGTATCCGTACCAACGGACGCATGTGAATGGATCCATAGGTTAACATTGGATCATTTCACATCCGTTCTGTTTGTACAGTATACATTCTGGTTCCGATCCGCAAAAAATGGTAATGTGAACCGGGCCGAAGTGGATCTCTTGCCTCTTGTTAAATCCATAGTTCTTGAATGAAAATACTTGAAAGCAGGGAATCAAAGGAAGATAATCAAACCATGCAGGAGAATAAGAAAGTTAATGAAAATAGATTCACTCATGGGGGCTGATTCACTAAACCGTGCTAACGCATAGCACTGCCATTAACATGCCTTAAGTTAGCATGCGTTATCAAAGTTTTAGCATTTTTATACACATATATATATATATATATATATATTGTGTTTTTCACTGCAGTGCGATGCTCCACAACGCAAAAAACATTAAGAATGTGCACCGACAGGGTCATATGCATAGCGCCGCCCCCTGCTCAGTGAGGCACTCCCGGCTGGACAGGGTCATATGCATAGCACCGCCCTCGCTCAGTGACGCACTCCCTGTTGGACAGGGTCATATGCATAGCACCACCCCCAGCTCAGTGAGGCACTCCTGGCTGGACAGTGTCATATGCATAGCACCGCCCCCGCTCAGTAACGTACTCCCTGTTGGACAGGGTCATATGCATAGCGCCACCCCCAGCTCAATGAGACACTCCCGGCCAGACAGGGTCATATGCATAGCACCGCCCCCGCTCAGTGACGTACTCCCTGTTGGACAGGGTCATATGCATAGCACCACCCCCAGCTCAGTGAGGCACTCCTGGCTGGACAGTGTCATAAGCATAGCACCGCCCCCGCTCAGTAACGTACTCCCTGTTGGACAGGGTCATATGCATAGCACCACCCCCAGCTCAGTGAGGCACTCCCGGCTGGACAGGGTCATATGCATAGCCCCGCCCCCCACTCAGTGACGTACTCCCTACTGGAAAGGGTCATATGCATAGCACCGCCCCCCACTCAGTGATGCGCTCTCAGCTGGAAAGGGTCATATACATAGTGCTGCTCCCCCGCTCAGTGACGTACTCCCTGCTGGACAGGGTCGTATGCATAGCAGCGCCCCCACTCAGTGATGTACTCTCTGCTGGACAGGGTCATATGCATAGCAACGCTATGCTCAGTGATGCACTCACGGCTGGAAAGGGTCATATGCATAGCGCCGCCCCCCGCTCAGTGACGTACTCCCTGCTGGATAGGGTCATATGCATAGCACTGCCCCCTGCTCAGCGCTGTACTCCCTGCTGGACAGGGTTATATGCATAGCACAGTCCCCCCCCCCCCCCCCGCTCAGTGAAGTACTCCGTGCTGGACAGGCTCATATGCATAGAACTGCCCACTGCTCAGTGATGTACTCCCTGCTGGACAGGGTCAAATGCATAGCACCGCCCCCCACCCAGAGACGTACTCCCTGCTGGACAGGGTCATATGCCTAGCACTTCCCCACTGTCAGTGATGTACTCCCTGCTGTACAGGCTCATATGCATAGCACCGCCCCCCACCCAGAGACGTACTCCCTGCTGGACAGGGTCATATGCATAGCACTTCCTCCGCTCAGTGATGTACTCCCTGCTGGACAGGGTCATATGCCTAGCACCGTCCCCCGCTCAGTGATGTACTCCCTGCTGGACAGGCTCATATGCATAGCACCGTCCCCCACTCAGTAATGTACTCCCGGCTGGATAGGGTCATATGCATAGCTGGACAGGAAGTACGTCACTGGGATACAGCCCGCGCATGTGCATCGCGATGCATATGCTCTGTCATTTACACTTACTACATTGCCCCTTGACTCGCATTGCTGCATAATCAGTTCAATAGCCACGGATCATGTGGCAACACGATGCACCGTTTTGCATTGGCATTGTGGCGGTTTGGATACTTCCGGTGCACCGCGACACAATGCTTTACGTGTGAATGACCCCATTCACTTGCATTGCTATTGCGTTACAAAACAGGGTAATGCACCACAGACTTGCAATGCAAGTGTAAAAAGGGCCTAAAGCAAAGCCGAAGCCCTGGTGAAAAAGCACATACTCCCAGCCCTATCCCCATACAGCCATATCAATCCCTGCCATGCACTGATGAGGACCAACAGTCCAAAACAGGCTGTCTACAAGTGGGGTTGATGTGGCTGTGTAAAATTTAAAGCTATAGGATTACTATACCCCAGCGGTTGTGGATGCTAGCCTGGTTTCAGGGGCATATAGAGATAATTTGCATATTCAGTAGTGGTGCATTGTGGGAGTCGGAGACCGCAGGTACTCACTTAAAGCTGAAATATCACAAATACCTTCTGTTTTGTGAAGGCAGACTACACTGAACATTGCTTTTTAGTAGGAGAGCTTTTTAGTCTCTTTTAGTCCATTATATTTTCTTAGTAGTTTTAGGTCACCTCGAGCTGCTTGGGTATTCTGTGATACTCAGCTAAGGAGAGGTAAGCGTCCCACATTGTCCTCCAGTCTTCCTTCCAGTGTGGCTGTGCTGCAGCCATGTGTGCAAGGCTGTACCTGCACAGTAATGATGGGAAGTCCGGCTCTTTTCAATGAATTGATTCATTTAATTCAATTCATTAAAAAGAACCGGATCATGAACTGACTCATTTGATTCATGTCACTGGGGAGGGTGTAGCTAGCAGTAACTCCTTGCTAGTCACTCCCCTTCCCTGCTAATTGGCCCAGACATCGATTATTCCACCTCCTTCTGCTGTGTGTGTGGGCCCTTTTCCACTAGCTGTGTTTCTGCCAAAAACGCATGCGTTTGCTGATTCTTTATGCTACTTTCACATTATGAAATGCGGATGGGCGTGCGTTTGGAACGCAACGTGCAAAAACGCACACCATCTGTGTTTCTATGTGTTGCGTTGCTGATCCCATTCACTGAAGTGAATGGGTCAGCTGCGCGTTTTGGCAAAAAATGCGTGCAGCATGCGTTTTCGGACCGCACTGGTCCGGAATGCATGCAGTGTGAACATCAGACTATGGGCCTGGCCAATATATGTGAGTTGGCTTTTAAAATCCTACAAATCCCTAAGCAAGTTCATTTTTCTCTTGGATATATCATAATGGTACATGCTAGGCTGGCTTCAGCATATAGTGTTGGTGGTAGTATAGTGGTGAAGAGAGCTGTCTACCAAGCACTAGACCTGGGTTCAATTCCCGGCCAAGGTATGTAAGCTGGCTTTTGAAATTCTACAATTCCCTGGAAGACGAGTCTACTGAGTAGAAAGATTTTTTATTAGGCAGAAATCAGTTAGGGGGGAAATAATATGAATTCCGTAAAATTCCGCGGAAATCCGTAAAACGGCTATAGCAATTCCGTTCCGTCGCCTCGGAACCGGAATCTCAAAATTCCGTCCGGAATCGCGGAATTTAAAATTCTGCGGAATGCAGCGACCATCCCTACTCAGAAGCCATTTTCTGCTAGGAAAGTGTTTTATAGTTGGAATTTCTTATCAGTGAGGGTAACACTGTAGTCACTTCCTGGCTGAGTCAGGACTGAGTCAGCCACTTACATACCTGATGTTTAACTCTTTCTGGCAGAGAAAGAAAAAAGGAACGCAGCATAGTTATTTGTATGCTAGGCACTATACATACCCATGTCTCATCATGTCACCTCGGGTATCCTTTCAGTATGTATGAGATTTTTGACCCAAGCTTCAGCTCCAGTATACTTTAACTACTTATGCACCGCAGTACAGTTTATCTATGCCACGGCAGACTTCATCTCAGCGCACGGGGCGTAGATACACGCACATCCACCACAACTGCTGCTGTCCGTGCTTGCACTCGCTCTTGCCCTCGCTCCCGCTCTCGTCCATGTTGTCGCCCGTTAGCACGGAGATCAATGAATGGGAATTCCCATTCATTGATTTAAGCCACCGTATGAATGATCACCGGTTTCAATGAGGGTCATTGTGTAAAAAAAACAAAACAAGTTACACGTCCACGCTTCACTTCCTGTAAGCGTAATAGTACCCCTACAGGACGCTTAGCTAAAAAAAAAAAATGTCTGAGGACATCTTGTGGCCAAATAGTAAAATTATACCTACACATATTTATTTTAATAAAAAGACCTAGAAATGTTTTTAAAATGAACTCCTTAACTCAAACACTCTCCCTTAATTACCCAAGTAAATCTTTTTGTATGAATAAAAAAAAAATATACCCTCTTGACATGCATGTCAAGAAGGTATATTATTGTTATTTTAGGGGTTATTTAATTAGTGATAAACGCAAAACTGAAAAAAATGCACCTTTAATTCCAAATAAAATATTGGCGATATACACTGTACAAGGGAAATATTTAAAATGTTGCTATAACTGGGCCATATGGGCAAATAACGTGTGTGGGTTTTATCCAGTCGAATAGTTATTTTAAAACTATAGGACGGTAATGGCCGCTTAGCCTAGCCTGCGCACAGAACACGGGGCAACTTTCCTGAAAAGTGACGGTCTATGCACCATTCCGCTTTTATATTTGCCAGGATTAGCAGTGTGAATACTTGGTGATCACCCCGGTACCTATGGCGAACAACAGCAAGACTAAGAGACGAGGTAAATCCTCCGGGTCTGAGAAGACACGTGGCTCCCAGCAGCCGCCCATTACAGACTACATGGCGGACACAGCCTTAGAAGATTATGGCTCGGACGAGAGCAGAGAGCACTCTGATGCTGAACGTCCTCCCTCTCGCTCCCAACATGACCTACTACTGAAGGTCCGAGAGGTTGTCCGCAGAGAGATCACGGCAGCCACAAAGCAGCTTAGTAGCGACATCTTACGAGAGATGCGACTACTCTCTCAACGCACAGCAGGCCTAGAAAGCCGCATGGACAACGCCACCACCGTGCTTGAGGGGCAGGAAGAAGACATACACACCCTCCAAAACGACGTAGACCACTTGAAAATGCAAGCGGAGGATAGCGAGAACCGCTCCAGAAGAGGGAGCTTGCGGATTAGAGGCATTCCTGAGACGGTGACCGACCTGCCAGGCACAATGACGGCCTTACTTCAAGAACTAGTCCCAGATATCCCGGTAGACCGCCTGGAGCTTGAACGGGTCCATAGAGCTCTTACCCGGCGCCCAGAAAACGGACCTCCACGCGACATCATAATGAAATTTCTATACTACAAAACAAAAGAAGCGGTCCTTGCTGCCTCCCGGGCAAAATCCTCACTTACGTTCCAAGACCATACATATCAGGTATACGGAGACCTCTCTCAGGCAACTCTCCTGCGAAGGAAGGAAATGAAGCCCTTTCTCCAAGTGCTGCGCAACCGGCAAATTAGCTATCACTGGAGATTCCCCTTCGCACTCATCCTCACCATAGATAACCGCCAGTATGCTGCTTCCTCAATCCGAGAGCTCCAGGACCTTTTCCGAGCACAGAGCCTTCCACTACCAACGCAGCCTACTCTACCTCCGAACCCTGCCTCCCCGAAATCTGCTTCGCCCCCATCCTCTCAACGGAGCAACCAAAGTGGCCCTCTGCTTCTCTCTGGAAGCCCTACGGAGCAGAAACAACGAAAGAGAAGATCAGTCGCACTCCGTGAACTTTCCTCGCAAGTCTTCCAATCAGCCACCTGAACAGATAAGTGCATGTTTGCTTCCCACCCACTCTTAGGGCCCTTGCTCCCTTAGCTGGGGTCTTCTGTGAGCTTTAATTACGGGCTCTCCCCAGCTCTACAATAGGTTCCCTACAGATTTTGTGACGGCTCGTTCGCCGGGTTATGTACTGTTGTTCCACTTTGCTGTTGATTAGCTTAACTTTTGAAAGTTAAAATGGCGGGCCTCTTCTCAACAACAGCAGAACAGCCGACCTTCCCGCTCTTCCTCAAAGCCCCTCCCTCGAGACACTTGGAAACTCTGCGGAACTTACCACCGCCCTCAAGTTAACCTGACTCACCACCCACTAATATTGAGCAAGACTCCTCATCCCCCGATGTTACTATAGTAACGGGTCAAACCCACTAACTGAAGAAGCTCAAGCTAAGAACTCCTTTTGTCGACTGTACCCAGCTCTCTGTGAAAATACTTTTTTCCTCCCAACTCCTGATGCCCCACTTATCTCCCCAATCCCCCAGGTTAATCTATATGTAGCCATTTATAATGTTTGCCACCATGTATGTCGCGGACGCCCTACCCGCTAAGGATGTGCTGCTCTGGCTCTCCCTCTACATTAGCTTTCAATCAAAAGCCAGACGGCGAACATATTATGTCTTTTTAAATACCTAAATTTTCTAGACTTACCTACGAATATAAATGTATCTCAGGTGAATTCACTGAGAACGCCATTATCCATACTTCCCATTAGAGGCCGCCAGAGTAACACAAACCTTACGCATCTCTCCAAAACACAGCGCAGGCTCCACGCTACTGGACAAAATCTTACCATCCTTATGATTTGAGTTACCAAAGATGTACATCAAATATGCTTTGCTTCCTACTGTAATATGTTTGCATCTATGCTATGTACCACTACGAGACAGCAAACCTTCCCACCTGCCTCTCCCACCCATTGGTATACGATAGTAGATCACAACTAGTGAACGCCTTATATGCTTAGTGCTTGTGTTATAACCTGCAGATGATGTTATACTCAGTGGAGACCACTACGTACATAACACTATGTTACCAATGCTCCCACTGTGTCTCAACCCCCAAGCCCCCCCAGTGTCTTCACTCCCGATACCCCTCCCTGCTTCCCAATGTTATCATTCCTCCCTCCCCTCCCCTTCCTATTTGAGACTGTCTCTCTATATACCTCTTGAAAACTCGACCTGGCAGGGAGTATCCCCCAAGGCTATACACTGAACATGCTGATGTTCTCGGTCTCCACTGGCATGTTATACTAACCACACAGCACATTAAGTAAACATACATAACTCGATTACCTAGCTTAATAAAAATCCTCCCTGAAGGTTGTTACTCTCACCCCCTCTCCCTCCCTTCCCCCACTCCCTTTTTTGCCTACTCATTTGCCTATACCCCGGTCTCTCTGGATAGAGACCCCGTCACTGGGCTCTCTTACCCCTCTCCCACCCCCTCTTTCCCCATCTTGGAAACTTAACTTGTTTAAACCGCCTAGACCTCCTACATGTCCAGAACCAAAATAAGACTAACCCGTGCTCTCCTCATGTCGTCCTCCAATTCTCCTATGGGATACCCAATCCCTAGAGGGAATTCAACACCTAGTCACCAATTGGGGCCTACGTACTTTGTTAAGGGTGACTCTGATACGAGTTCATTACCCTTTACAATGTTCTTCCTGTTACTCTCTCTTTCACTTCTTCCCCTCCTGTTCCTTCTTCTCTCTTCTATACTCCTTGGGACGAGGAGTGATGCACAGCCACCCATACTCAAACCACCATGACTTCCCAAATCAAGTTGGCATCTATTAACGCTCAGGGTCTCAATTCCCCCCTTAAAAGAACTAAAGCATTCCAATACTTCAAGAGACTTAATATTGACATATTATGTGTGCAGGAGTCCCACTTCATTACAGGTAAAGAACCAAAATTCTTCCATAAAGACTATAAACAGGTGTATTTTGCTAGCGCTCCTATTAAAAAAAGAGGAGTTTTTATAGCTTTTAGAAACTCTACCAACTTCACCCTTACGAAGTCAATTATAGATCCAGAGGGGAGATACATCTTACTGATAGGTAAAGTCCAAGATGATATTGTCTCCATTATGACATATTACGCTCCTAACGACAAGCAAGCGCCATTTTTATCCCACATCCTCCAAGTTCTCACTACACACAGTAAAGGTCTACTGTTTGTAGCGGGAGACACTAACCATTACCTGAATCCATTTTGGGACAGGCAACCCTCAGGAACCCTTGCTCCAGGTACATCACAGAAACAAACCACCTTCATCAAGTCGTCATTCCAGTCACTTGACCTTATTGACGTCTGGAGAGAGATGAATCCCCTCAAAAGGGGCTTCACTTTCTACTCCAATCCTCACTCATCCTTCTCCCGCATAGACCACTGTTGGGTCACTTCCTCCTCACTACCCCTGGTCAGGTCTGCAGTCATTCACCCCACTCCATGGTCGGACCACGATATGAACATCGTGACCCTCTCATCCTGGATCCAACGCCCCACTGGATTCCGTTGGACCATGAATCAGTACCTCCTTACTAATGACGAAACGATTCAACATATTAAAGCTAAACTAACTGAATACTTTGATTTAAACAACCCTACAGAAGAGATCTCAGATCTCACTATCTGGGAAGCTCATAAAGTAGTAATTAGAGGAGTCCTGATTCAGCTGGCCTCTAGGCATAAAAAAGAAAAACAACAAACACTCCGTAAATTGGAGTTAGCTTATCAGGAAAAGTACACTAATTTCCAAAACAACCCTACCCTCGACAACAAAAACGATCTACTAAGAGCCGAGGCAGCCCTTAACCTAAGTTTAACAGACTCCGCCGAGAAACACCTCTCTAACACAAAATTTAAATTCTACCTAAAAAGTAACAAGCCCGACACGCTCTTGGCCAGACGCCTTCGACAAACTGACCCATCGCACAAACCTATCACACTACAAAAGGGCCAAAATGAAACCACCTCCAACCCAAACGTTATAGTTGACATCTTTCGTCAACAGTTAGAAAAACTATATAACTCTCCTGACTTCTCCTCTCCCAGTCAACTACTAAACTTTATGTTGGACATTCCCCTCCCGAATATGCCTGTCGGCTTCAAAGAATTAATGGACCAAGAAATCTCCCTGGCTGAAGTCCAACTAGCAATCAAGCAGCTTAAACTGAACAAACAGCCAGGTCCAGATGGCTTCAAAGCCATATATTATAAGAAACTGAATACCACCCTAGCTCCTAAACTAGTTAGCGCTTTTAACAGCATTCTTCAAGGCTCTAAACTCCACACAGATTCAATCACTGCCTCTATAAGTATGATCCCAAAACCCAATACAAATAGCCTACTCTGGTCCAATTATAGACCGATCTCACTCCTGAATATAGACGTCAAGCTTCTAGCCAAAATCCTCGCCACGCGCCTCAACTCTGAAATCTCATCACTCATACATAACGACCAGGTAGGATTCATGCCACATAGGCAAGCGGGAGATAACGTGAGACGCCTTATCCAAATCATCCACCACGCCCGTAATACCCAAATACCCTCTATGCTCCTTTCCCTAGATATTACAAAAGCTTTCGACTCAGTGTCCTGGAGTTATTTAACAACAATACTCCAAAAATGGGGCTTTGGCGACCACTTTATCGCATGGATACAAGCCTTATACTCTACCCCACTAGCTTTTGTGCACTACAACGGATTTCGCTCCCCTTCCTTTAGGATCACCAGAGGTACCCGCCAGGGCTGCCTCCTATCCCCTCTCCTTTTCGCTCTTGCAATAGAGCCCCTAGCTATCCAAATTAGGAACTCACCAGAGATCTGCGGAATATCAATAGGGAAAAGAGAATTTAAGGTCAACCTCTTTGCAGACGACCTAGTCCTTTGTATCTCTCGCCCCACAAAGTCCCTACTCGCCCTTAATAAACTATTAACGACATTTGGTACTGTCTCAGGTCTACAAGTTAATCCCGATAAGTCGAAGGCGCTGAACATTTCGTTGCCACACAGACTTATGCTAGCACTACAGGACGCCTTCGAATTTCAATGGGACCCACATAAACTCCCCTACTTAGGCATTTTTCTTACAAATAACTACGACACCCTTTTCCGTCATAATTACCCTGAATTAGCTAAAGAGCTACTTCAACTCTTAGAATGCTGGAAGCGATATTCCATTTCCTGGATGGGCCGAATCACGGCAATAAAAATGTCATTTCTCCCAAAACTTCTCTACACCTTCCGTATGCTCCCTATCCAACTACCGACTTCCTTCCTAAATACAATACAGAGTAAGGTTAACCACTTCATCTGGGGCTCCAAAAAGCCAAGATTTCGCAGCTCATACCTATACCGCCTGAGACCTGACGGAGGACTTGGAGTACCTAATCTAAAACACTACTATAAGGCAGCACAAATCTCTCCACTAATCCTCTGGCAACTTGACACCGACAGGCCCTCATGGGTTGATATTGAAGAATTTTTGGTAAGCCCAATAAAATCCTCCAACCTCCTCTGGATTACCCCGACTGATAGGCTTACCATCACTAACCCAATAATCAAACACTCCCTACAGATATGGGACAGCTGCAAATATTCTGGGAACTTACTGTCCCCCCATAGGCCTCTAGCCTCCTTTCTAGGGAACCCCTCCTTTCCTGCAGCTTTAGACTCCCCAGCTAGCTTTCGCTGGTGGACTAACTCCCACCTCACTACGATCTATACCCTTTCATCAGGCACAGGTATGAAGTCCCTAGCCTCCCTATGTGAACATAATCAGCTCCCCCACGCTGAAAGATTCCGCTATTTACAAATTTCGCACTTTGTTAAATCCCACCTCAGACATACGGAATCCCCGTTAACTAGAACCCCATTTGAACACATCTGTGCCTCTGACCCGCTCTCCCCAGGTGCCATATCCTCTATATATCAGGCGCTATCCCATGCACAATCTAAACATAAGCCCAAATATGTAGTTGATTGGGAGAGAGACTTGAACATCCTAATAGACCCTGACGATCTCTCAGACATTTGGACCAATATCCCTAAAATCTCAATTAATGCAGACTTAGTGGAGGTCAACTACAAGGTACTCTTCCGATGGTACATGGTTCCCGCCCGAATAGCTGCATTTAACAAAACTGCATCCCCGAACTGCTTCAGGGGTTGCAATGCCTCGGGCACTCAAGCCCACATCTGGTGGAAATGCCCTAAAGTTCGTCGGCTCTGGCTAAGAGTATGCACCTGGGCCTCCTCCTTAGTAAACCAACCAATTCCTAGAGATCCTACCCATACCCTACTGGGCCTCCCATATCCAAACCTTACTAAACCACAAAATGCACTAGTAAATTATATTTTTACTGCAACCAAGCTAACAATCGCTGCAGCATGGAACTCTGGTCTCCTATCCTTCGAGCTAGTAAAAAGCAGGTTAAGCCGTATCCTCTTTTTCGAAAAACTACGTGCTCGGCTGGAAGATAACATGACTAGATTCAATAACACCTGGTCCTCCTACATAGAATATCTTTTGGGTTCTAACAACGGTGCTATGATTAGGAATCTCTGATTCCCCTGGGCAGCTTTAATCCTCATAGTCTTGACTGGTTTGATACTGCTTGACCTCCTCGTCCCAACAACACTACTTCCCACCCTATACTTTTCTCTTTTCTTCTCCTGTCCCAGTTTGTTGTTAGATAAGCTTATCTGATATCCGCTTCTGCCTCCACTGGGAGACAGGGCACACTTGCTATGAACCACGCTAGAGTGAAATAGGCTCTTGCTCAGCCATATTTTGGTTCTATGAATGAGTGAGAGGTATTTTGCCACAACTAGATATTCAGTAGCTACCCCCTCTAGATAGCAATACTGGATATGTGTTAAGTGATCATCGTCCCCTTGATTACCCCATGTATGCCTATCTATGACACTCCTATATCTTGTTCACCTTTTCATTCTTTATCTTTTGCATTTGTTATTAGACTTAAGTTTCGCATATGAATATGTGATGTGTTGTAACCTGTTATTAAGCGAATACTTACATAGTCTGTACTGTTATGTTCATATTCTGCTTTTAAAAAAAAAAATTCTTCAATAAAAAAGATTGAAATAAAAACTATAATGGCGGAGACCTAAGATATAATGACTTTTTTCCATTTTTTTCTTATTATTCGAGTTAAAATGCATTTAAAATAAAATAATTCTTAGCATAATTTACCACCCAAACAAAGCCTAATTGGTGGCGATAAAAAAAAAAATTATAGATCTTTTAGCTGTGGCAAGTTATTGGGGAATGAATGGAAGGAGCGCTGACAGGTGAAAATTGCTCTGGTGCTCAAGGGGAAAAACCCCTCAGTGTTGTTGAGGGCCTTTTTGGGGAGCCAGCGCTGGATTCCCTGAAGCTACAGAGATGGGGGAAGCCTCATTGGGACCCTGAGGCTTCCCCCTCCCGAGGTAAGTATCCCCCAGAGTGTGTTTTTTTTTTTAAATTACAGTCTCTTTAAATCTTAAACTTGTTTTCCACTAGTGGTGCTCGGATACCTCTTTTTGATATCTAGATTTTTCTGGATCCGGATACCAAAAAATCTGGATAAATCCAGATATCTGGAATTGAACCGTTTGGAAATCCGAGTCTATCCAGATATCCGAACCCATTATCCGGATTGAAATCCGGAATCCATATTGAAATCCGGAAGTGGCCTTTCAATTGCTTCCAAAACATCTTTTATAGTAAATGAGGCATGAAGCATCATTTAAAAAAAAAAAAAAGAAAAACAGCAATTGTTTATGAAGGGAGATGTAATACAAAAAAAAAAAGAAAGAAATAGCTGTAAATTTACATCAGGAGGTTCCAGACAGCGGTCGTGCAGCCCACATTGGCCTTGATTCACTAACCGGCGCTGAGCTGGTCAGTGAGCCCTAATGCTTTGTGGCGTTAGGTGGTTATCGCCCACACACTAAGTACAGTACCGCTCAGTGTGCGCGCAGCGCATTGTGGGTAATAGTGCGCGGTGCGACGATAACGTTTCACCCGCCGCCCTGAAAACGGCGGATCAGATACCCCCGAAATGGCGCATCAGTGCGCTGCTTTAAGGGCGATTAGCCTGCAGGGGGCTGGAGAAATCCCCAGGTATCCTACTAATATAATAAATGGGAAAGTTCGGATGTTTGGATGTTTGTTACTCGATCACGCAAAAATGGCTGAACGGATTTGAATGAAATTTGGCACACACATAGTACATTACCTGGAATAAAGTATAGGATACTTTTTATTCTCATAACCAAAAAGAGACAAATACAAATTTCACTGGAAAATGTAAACTGCAGCCACTCTTACACTGTTACACTGGAGGTGTGTTTAGCTTCTAAGTGCACAATGGTTAATTTGCATATATTCAGCAGTGATGCACTGGGAGACATCTCAAGCTCACTCCAACCTGAATTATCGCACATTCTTTCTGTTTTAAGAAAGCAAACTTTTGTTTTTCTTAACATCTTAGTAAGGGGGCTTTTGGGACCATTATAGTCCCTTACACACTCCAATGAGTTCTGGGTCACCATGAGCTTGCTGGTTAGTCTGTACCTCTCGGTGTTAAAAGCCCTACTGCATAGAGCCAAATTAATCCATGCCATGCACTGATGAGGATCAAACAATCCAAAACAGTCTGTATGTATATTGGATTATTATAGCTCTGTACAAATTAACGAGCTGACACATCATTGCATTCCAGCAGTTCTGGAGGTGTGTTTAGCTTTTAAGGGTAACAATGATTAATGTGCATATATTCAATAGTGATGCACTAAGGGACATTTTAAGCTCACTCCAACCTGAATTATCGCAAATTCTTTCTGTTTTAAGAAAGCAACTTTTGTTTTTCTTACACTGTTAATGGTAGGGTTCTCAAACTTTTCACAGTTGGTTGATTTTCAATGGGAATATTTCTGTCATTCTTGCACTGTTAATGGCACAAGCCTCAAACCTGGTATAGTTGATCATTGGGTGACTGGGGTTCAATTTCAGAAAGGGGGTGGAGCCACAAATAGCCAATCAGATTTGTTTCATTCCAATGCAAATTATTGTTGCCAAACACCGCAAAGATCACAAACTTGGTAATTGAGTAATTGATTAATTGTGTGTTAAGTTTAGGAACAGTGGGCGCAGCCAACACCAGCCAAATACATAAGCGGGCAACGCAGGGTCATAAGTGGGCGGAGACAAATACAAATTTTACTGGGAAAATGTAAACAGCAGCCATTCTTACACTGTTAATGGTAGGGTTCTCAAACTTTGCACAGTTGGTCATTGGGTGACTGAGATTAATATTCAGAAAAGTGGGTGGAGCCCACAAAAGCCAATCAAAATCCACCTATTAATCTTTAAGGGGAATATTTAATTGATGCCATTCTTGCACTGTTAATGGCACAAGTCTCTTGCACTGTTAATCACCTGTACCTGGTACAGTTACAGTGTCCCTTTAAGAAGGGCAAAAAAAATCAGATCCAGGAAATTATAGACCTGTAAGCTTAACATCAGTTGTATGCAAACTATTTGAGGGGTTACTAAGAGATACTATACATGACTTCATAGTAGAAAATAATCTTATTTCTCAGCATCAACATGGGTTTACTAAAGACAGATCCTGTTTGACTAACATGCTCAGCTTTTATGAGGTAGTGAATGCTAATATGGATATTGGGAATGCTGTAGATGTGATATACTTGGACTTTGCAAAGGCCTTCGACACTGTTCCCCACAAAAGTCTGGTGCAAAAGTTGAGGATGCAAGGACTGGGGAACAGTCTGTGTTCATGGATAGGGAACTGGCTAATGGACAGAAAACAAAGAGTTGTGGTCAATGGATCATATTCAAAATGGGAGACTGTTAGCAGTGGGGTACCACAGGGGTCTGTTCTGGGTCCAGTGCTCTTCAATTTATTTATTAATGACCTAGTAGATGCAGTAGTGAGCAATGTTGCTATTTTTGCAGATGACACAAAATTGTGCAGAATCATCAACTCTCAGGAAGATAGTGTCATATTGCAACAAGATCTGGATATGATGGCTATATGGGCACATACATGGCAGATGAAATTCAATGTTGAAAAATGTAGTCATGCATTTTGGTCGTACCAATGGTCTAGACTCTAGCACCATACAAAATAAACGGGATACAGTTTGGGACATCAAACATGGAGAAGGACTTAGGAGTACTCATTGACAACAAGTTAACCACTTGAGGACCCACCCTTTACCCCCCCTTAAGGACCAGCGCTAGTTTGATTGATCTGTGCTGGGTGGGCTCTGCAGCCCCCAGCACAGATCAGGGTGCAGGCAGGGAGATCAGATTGCCCCCCTTTTTTCCCCCCTATGGGGATGATGTGCTGGGGGGGTCTGATCTCTGCTGCCTGCGAGTGGCTGGCGGGGGGGGCACCTCAAAGCCCCCCTCCGCGGCGAAATGCTCCCCCTCCCTCTCCTACCTGGCCCCCTTTGGTAAGCCGGGCTGCACAGGACGCTATCCGTCCTGTGCAGCCAGTGACAGGCTGTCTCCTGTCACATGGCGGCGATCCCCGGCCGCTGATTGGCCGGGGATCGCCGATCTGCCTTACGGCGCTGCTGCGCAGCAGCGCCGTACAAATGTAAACAAAGCGGATTATTTCCGCTTGTGTTTACATCTAGCCTGCGAGCCGCCATCGGCGGCCCGCAGGCTATTCACGGAGCCCCCCGCCGTGATTTGACAGGAAGCAGCCGCTCGTACGAGCGGCTGCTTCCTGATTAATTAGGCTGCAGCTGGCGACGCAGTACTGCGTCGCTGGTCCTGCAGCTGCCACTTTGCCGACGCACGTTATGAGTGTGCGGTCGGCAAGTGGTTAAATAATCATATTCAATGCCAAGCTGCTGCAGCTAAAGCTAACAAAATTTTGGGATGCATTAAAAGGGAAATACAAACTCGAGATGCTAGCATAATATTGCCCCTGTTTAACTCTCTAGTAAGGCCACATCTGGAATATGGAATTCAGTTCTGGGCACCACATTACAGGAAGGATATTGCAGTTTTAGAGCAGGTGCAGAGACGAGCAACAAAATTGATACGTGGGATGGAAGGTCTCACTTATCAAGAAAGGTTAGATAAACTGGGTTTGTTTATTTAGTCTAGAGAAAAGACGCCTTAGAGGGGATCTAATTAACATGTATAAATACATCAGAGGGCAATGTAAAAGCTTGGCGGATGAGCTTTTTGTCCCTAGGCCTTCTCAAAGGACTAGAGGACATGATCTGCGCATGGAGGAAAAACGTTTCAGCCATTTATTTAGAAAAGGGTTCTTTACAGTAAGGCTGGTGTTGTATTTTTTTTTCTGGTTGAAGTCGATGGACGTATGTCTTTTTTCAAACCCAAATAACTATGTAACTATGTAATTATGTAACTTCTAGCTAGAATTTATCATCTGTTACCTACATTCTTCACAGCTTGGAACAAATAGGTTGATCAGGGAAAGAGGATATGCAGATTTTTGATGTCAAAGAGAAAGTGAAAGTATAAAAAAGATGTTGCAGATTCTTTAGGAATTTATACAGCTTGAAATGTTATAAAACAAACTACCATAAAAGTTGCCAGCAGGGCACTACAAGGGCAATAGTTACAGTTTTTACCAGTTACAGTTTTTACAGTTTTACATTTATTGACATTGTGAATTTAGGGGTACAAGGTTCACTTCTTCAGTAATGGGAGATGGATGCCTCCAAATTGCAGAAACAAGGCCCACTTTTTCTGGTCATATTTGTGTTTATTCCCGGAAAAACATGTGTTACCTTTTGACTCGTTAACTTTTTAGTTGTGTGGTTATTAATAGGTAATTTTGCCTTTTATTTCCTTTTAACTTGTTTTATTTTTTTGATATTGTGTATATTTTTTGGCACCTCCCATTATCTATATGCTTGATTATAAAACGATTGTGCGTTTAATTTCCCACCCACCTTCTCTTTCTTCCTTGTGAAGTTCATCTATTTTGGGAAATCTCACATAGCCAAGTGAAATCGGGTCTTTTGGTTGGTTGGTTGGTTGGTAGGTTGGTTGGTACTCTTCACCTGCCCTGTGGTTTGCTGCCTATCCAGCATCATTGCTTACTGCCCAACTTTGTACCCTTCTAATTTAATGAAATTGCCCAACATACTTCATTAGGATTGGCTCTTGCTTGTTTATCTACTTAAAGACCGCGACAGGTCAATTGGGGTGAATGCAGCGGCAGCCCCAGGACCACCTAACGCCAATTGGCGTGAAGTCCGGGGGGGGGTTTTGCTGGGGATCATGCGTGCCGGCGATCGCCGCTAGTAGACTGTTAGACGGTGAAACCGCTGTCTGTTTACTCGGTACAGCGCTGGGATCTATGGCTGATGCCTATGACAGGCAATCGCTGTGATTGCCTGGTGTGGGGAGGGAGGGAGGGATGGAGGGAGGGAAATAAAAAAAAAAGGTCAAATTCAAGTAAAAAAAACAATACATATATAAAAAAATAAACATGCTGGCTGGGATCAGAGCCCACCAACAGAAAGCTCCTGCAAAAAATAATAGAGAGATCATTTCAGTGTGATAAGTAGCAATAAAGTTATTGGCGAATGAATGGGAGTAGCGTGATGTGAAAATTGCTCTGGTCCTGAAGGGAAAACTTGGTTTTGTGTTATATTTACTTAACACGGAATTCAGTGTAGCACCATCTTGTGGCCAAAAAGTAAAAATACATCCAAATACACTCTAATACACTAATCCATAGGACAATTAAATAATTTTTAATTATTTTATTAACCCCATCCTCCCCTACCACGCCATTTAAAAAAAATATATAAACAGTTACCTTAGGGAATTTTTAAACATATATACCATGAGGGTATATTACTGTGGCTTTTGTAAATATAGGCTTGGAATTATAATTATAATAAAAACAAAACACTAAGCGGAAAAATAGACACCTTTATTTCCAAATAAAATATTATTGCCATACATTGTACTAGGGACACAATTTAAATGTTGTAATAACCAGGACAAATGGGAAAATAAAATGTGTCTGTTTCATCATCAATAGTGCATTTTATTTTTAAACTACAATGGCTGAAATCTGAGAAAAGGTGAATTTTTTCTTTTTTTTTCTTCCTGTTCCTTGCAAAATGCATATAAATAAAATAATTCTTAGCAAAAAGTACTGCCCCCCAAAAAACCTAGTTTGTCCTGCAAAAAATAATAGATAGATCATTTCAGTGTGATAAGTAGCAATAAAGTTATTGGCGAATGAATGGGAGGAGTGTGATGTGAAAATTGCTCTGGTCCTCAAGGGAAAAATGTAAACACTTGGTTTTGTGTTATATTTACTCAACACGGAATTCAGTGTAGCACCATCTTGTGGCCAAAAAGTAAAAATACATCCAAATACACTCTAATACACTAATCCATAGGGCAATTAAATAGTTTTTTATTGTTTTATTAACCCCTTCCTCCCCTACCACGCCATTTAAAAAAAATATATAAATAGTTACCTTAGGGAATTTTTGAACATGTATGCCATGAGGGTATATTACTGTGGCTTTTGTAAATAAAGGCTTAGAATTATTATTATAATAAAAACAAAACACTAAATGGAAAAATAGACACCTTTATTTCCAAATAAAATATTATTGCCATACATTGTACTAGGGACACAATTTAAATGTTGTAATAACCAGGACAAATGGGAAAATAAAATGTGTCTGTTTCATCATCAATAGTGCATTTTATTTTTAAACTACAATGGCTGAAATCTGAGAAAAGGTGAATTTTTTCTTTTTTTTTCTTCCTGTTCCTTGCAAAATGCATATAAATAAAATAATTCTTAGCAAAAAGTACTGCCCCCCAAAAAACCTAGTTTGTCCTGCAAAAAATAATAGATAGATCATTTCAGTGTGATAAGTAGCAATAAAGTTATTGGCGAATGAATGGGAGGAGTGTGATGTGAAAATTGCTCTGGTCCTGAAGAGAAAAATGTAAACACTTGGTTTTGTGTTATATTTACTCAACACGGAATTCAGTGTAGCACCATCTTGTGGCCAAAAAGTAAAAATACATCCAAATACACTCTAATACACTAATCCATAGGGCAATTAAATCATTTTTTATTATTTTATTAACCCCTTCCTCCCCTACCACGCCATTTAAAAAAACATATAAATAGTTACCTTAGGGAATTTTTTAACATGTATGACATGAGGGTATATTACTGTGGCTTTTGTAAATAAAGGCTTGGAATTATTATTATAATAAAAACAAAACACTAAATGGAAAAATAGACACCTTTATTTCCAAATAAAATATTATTGCCATACATTGTACTAGGGACACAATTTAAATGTAATAACCAGGACAAATGGGCAAATAAAATGTGTCTGTTTCATCATCAATAGCGCATTTTATTTTTAAACTACAATGGCTGAAATCTGAGAAATGGTGAATTTTTTCCATTTTTTTTCTTCCTGTTCCTTGCAAAATGCATATAAATAAAATAATTCTTACCAAAAAGTACTGCCCCCCAAAAAAGCCTAGTTTGTCCCGCAAAAAATAATAGATAATTTCAGTATGAGAAGAAGCAATAAAGTTATTGGCGAATGAATGGGAGGAGCATGATGTGAAAATTGCTCTGGTCCTGAAGGGGAAAAAACGTGGTCCTGAAGTGGTTAAGGTTTTTTTTTTTTTTTTAAAAGTTTCACTTACCTGGGGCTTCTACCAGCCCCCTTCAGAAGTCCTGTCCCGCGCCGGTCCTCAAGGATCCTCCTGTTCCCCACCGCAGCTCACTTTTTGCTGACTATGGCTACTGGCCCCTGTGCGGCCATGGCCGTGCGTGTCCTCGCTTCTGCTCATGTTTCTAGGAGCCTCCTGTGCAGGCGCTGTATGAAAAAACTGTGCCTGCGCAGGACGCTCCCTTTAACGTGAAAGGTAGTGAGGACGCATGCGGCAATGGTCTTGCAGGCGCAGTGGCGGTTGACTTGTAAGTCGGCCAATTAGAAAGTGAGCCGTGCCGGTGTGGTGGAGGTGTCCAAGGCTGACAATTAAGAAGTTACAACATGAGAGTGTCGCTTGAACTGAGAGGAATTTAATTTAACAAACTTTATTACAGAAGGGGGCGGACCTTATTGTATGCACTTTTAGTTAGAGAGGGAGTGATTAAGTTTACATCTTTGTACATATGATGTCACACAGCCTTGTCTCCCAGAGCACTCTGGGAGATCATGTGATGTTTCCTCTGACACCCAATTACCTTGCCAGTCGTAAAGAAGTTGGTGTCTCTGATGAATGTAAAAACGCTAATTGGGGTGAGGTAAGATTTTATTACTGCTAAACATCGACTAAGTCAATCTTTTAATATTGCAAAGGTGAGCAATGTTATTCATTATTATGTGCAGTAAAGCTTGTCTTTATATCAGCACGATCACAGGTACTTGGTGAGTGGGGAGCATGGAGAATCTACCTGAGTCAGCTGCTGCCCCAGAGCTATGAGAAGTTATCAGCAATGTTCAGGAAGACAGGTCAAGGAAACTAAATGTTGCCCCTCCTGGGAATATATAGGATTGTCAGGACACTGCCCCTACTACTACTACCACACCAGACCATGCCCTATGTGGCCTGTGCACACCAGAGCCCTAAGAACACCTGATCCTTATACTTATTTTGGCCCAGTGATTTAGAACAGAGTTCCCCAACCTTGTCCTCAAGGTGCACCAGCAGTACATGTTTTGCAGAAAATCACAAACTTGTACAGGTGAGGTAATTAGTGTCTCAGCAGAGCTGTTTAGCTACCTCTGTGGATTTCCACAAAACATGCACTGTTGGTGGGCCTTGTTGGGTTGGGGAACACTGATTTAGAAGTTATTAGAATCAGCACATCAGACTAGTCTGGTCTAATTTTCAAATAAAATGATGATGCTTCATAGAATATAGATAAAAACAGAATGCAATGTTTTGAAAATAAGGTAAATCATATACTGAATTTAATAAAACCATGTAACGCATTTATTGAATAAAAACAATACAATTATATTATGGCAAATGCTGAGACTAAGAAATGTAGCTTATTAAAAAAAATGTATACTCATCTTGAATTTGATGCCATCATTTCCAAAAAGAAAGTCAAAATTGTATTTGTTGGGCTACAGGAAAATCCTCTACTGCATCTCAGTCAATCTTGAATGAGCTGGGACCCAGAGAAGGTGGGGGTCTTTCTGCATCATGTTTATATATAATCTTCTTTATTCAGTAGAGTTTTAACTTGCATTTGCGGATGAAATCTAATGAGCCCTGAAAGTATTTCCCACTAAAGTGTTGTGGTTTAATGCAGTGTTACCTGAGCAAATTAAGACCATGGCCATCCAATACTGGCCTTTGACCATTGTGACCTTGCTGGTGTGGCCCCCACAATATACAGCCAGCATGACCGCACAATATAGCCAGCATGGCTCTACATTATGTAGCATGGTTCCCACATATGCAGCATGCCCCTTATAACTTATAAGTAGCATGGTGCCCAAAATATATAGCATATCCTTCACATACAGTGACCCCCCATCAATGTAATGAATTTCCCTACCCATTGCTCCTCGCTCTTCTTCTTCTGTGCAAGGATACTTTTGGCATTGTTGCAAGGAGCTGCCAATTGCACCTGGAAAAAAACACCCTAAATCTTACATAGTTACATAGTTACATAGTTATTTTGGTTGAAAAAAGACATACGTCCATCGAGTTCAACCAGTACAAAGTACAACTCCAGCCCGTTCCCCACATACCCCTGTTGATACAGAGGAAGGCGAAAAAACCCCCACAAGGCATGGTCCAATTAGCCCCTAAAGGGAAAAATTCCTTCCCGACTCCAGATGGCAATCAGATAAAATCCCTGGATCAACATCATTAGGCATTACCTAGTAATTGTAGCCATGGATGTCTTTCAACGCAAGGAAAGCATCTAAGCCCCCTTTAAATGCAGGTATAGAGTTTGCCATAACGACTTCCTGTGGCAATGCATTCCACATCTTAATCACTCTTACTGTAAAGAACCCTTTCCTAAATAAATGGCTAAAACGTTTTTCCTCCATGCGCAGATCATGTCCTCTAGTCCTTAGAGAAGGCCTAGGGACAAAAAGCTCATCCGCCAAGCTATTATATTGCCCTCTGATGTATTTATACATGTTAATTAGATCCCCTCTAAGGCGTCTTTTCTCTAGACTAAATAAACCCAGTTTATCTAACCTTTCTTGATAAGTGAGACCCTCCATCCCACGTATCAATTTTGTTGCTCGTCTCTGCACCTGCTCTAAAACTGCAATATCTTTTTTGTAATGTGGTGCCCAGAACTGAATTCCATATTCCAGATGTGGCCTTACTAGAGAGTTAAACAGGGGCAATATTATGCTAGCATCTCGAGTTTTTATTTCCCTTTTAATGCATCCCAAAATTTTGTTAGCTTTAGCTACAGCGGCTTGGCATAGAGTACGATTATTTAACTTGTTGTCAATGAGTACTCCTAAGTCCTTCTCCAAGTTTGATGTCCCCAACTGTATCCCATTTATTTTGTATGGTGCTAGACCATTAGTACGTCCAAAATGCATGACTTTACATTTGTCAACATTGAATTTCATCTGCCATGTATGTGCCCATATAGCCATCCTATCCAGATCCTGTTGCAATATGACACTATCTTCCTGAGAGTTGATGATTCTGCACAATTTTGTATCATCTGCAAAAATAGCAACATTGCTCACTACTGCATCTACTAGGTCATTAATAAATAAATTGAAGAGCACTGGACCCAGAACAGACCCCTGTGGTACCCCACTGCTAACAGTCTCCCATTTTGAGTACGATCCATTGACCACAACTCTTTGTTTTCTGTCCATTAGCCAGTTCCCTATCCATGAACACAGACTCTTCCCCAGTCCTTGCATCCTCAACTTTTGCACCAGACTTTTGTGGGGAACAGTGTCGAAGGCCTTTGCAAAGTCCAAGTATATCACATCTACAGCATTCCCAATATCCATATTAGCATTCACTACCTCATAAAAGCTGAGCATGTTAGTCAAACAGGACCTGTCTTTAGTAAACCCATGTTGATGCTGAGAAATAAGATTATTTTCTACTATGAAGTCATGTATAGTATCTCTTAGTAACCCCTCAAATAGTTTGCATACAACTGATGTTAAGCTTACAGGTCTATAATTTCTTGGATCAGATTTTTTTTGCCCTTCTTAAATAATGGGAAAACGTGGGCTGTACGCCAATCCACTGGGACTCTGCCAGTTGCAAGAGAGTCACAAAAGATAAGATGAAGGGGTTTATCTATAACTGAACTTAAAGAGGAACTCCAGTGAAAATAATTTAATATAAAAAGGTGCTTAATTTTTACAATAATTATGTATACATGATTTAGTCAGAGTTTGCTCATTGTAAAATCTTTCCTCTCCCAGATTCACATTCTGACATGTATTACATGGTGACATTGTTACTGTGGGCAGATTATGTAGCTGTTCTGGCTTTAACAGACAGCTATAAACAGCCATTTCCTGTGTGTGTCATTGTTACATTGTGGCAGTTTGCCCAGAGTACCGTACGGTACCAGAGCCTCTTGTGGGAGGGGTTTCAGCACAAAATCAGTCATACAGCGCCCCCTGATGGTCTGTTTGTGAAAATCATTATATTTTTCATGTAAAAGTGGGTATCAGCTACTGATTGGGATAAAGTTCAATTCTTGGTCGGAGTTTCTCTTTAATTCCCTTAGGACCCAAGGATGCATGCCATCCGGGCCAGGTGCCTTGTCTATTTTTAATTTATTTAGTCTTGCCTTCACTTCTTCCTGCGTTAAGTATTTAATATTACAGTTAGAAGATTGAGACTCTTCCGCCTCTGTAGTTACTCTTCCGCCTCTGTAGTGTATTATTAATGTCATTTTAGTTTTTTTGCCACCAGCTGTCTGCAAACACTTGCAGGCTTAAATATAGAATTTAGTTTGTAGCTCCCACAGGCACCTTCTTCATATTCCAATTTTTTAAAATTTCACCTGTATAGCTTTTTTTTTTTTTTTTTACATTGCATCATACTGACACAGTTGCAGTTTTAACCCTTTCTGGACCAGCACCCTCTGCCCCCTTAAGGACCAGAGGGTGCTGGTCCAGCAAACCGCCGCTTCCCGACGAATCGCCGCAAGTTACCGTCGCTCCCGCCGGTCACGCCGCTCTGTCCCCGCCGCAGGCTGCTCTCTCTGCCGTCGGTATGACGGCAGTGCGCTGTGCGCCGGTCAGGAGCCGCTTTCATTGGCTCCTGACACTGTCACTCCATGTAAGCCAATGAAAACGGCTCCTGTCCGGCTCACAGTGCTCTGCCGTCATAGAGGCGGCAGGGCATCACATTGCGGCGGGGGCAGAGCGGACCGAGCGGCGGGGACGGGCTGGGGCGTGCGGTCAATGGGACGTAGCGTTTACGTCCGGTCAGGACCGCAGCGCCCCCCTGCCCGCCGTAGATTTATACTCGCTCGGTCCGCAGGTGGTTAAAACCACACAGGGCCTTATGCAATTAACTTTTTTTATCCTGAGTTATCTCCTAGGAGATAATGTTTATCTTCTCTTGAAAATAACTTTGCAGCAAGTTACAATGAAAAAAAAGTACCCAAAAGTTGTTGAAAAAGTACTATCAAAATTATTTTAGTGTTTCCTTGCTTGCTGCGGGTTTAAAATGCATTTTATGACAAGGTGTGAAAATAGAGAGAGAAAAAAAGTGAATTGCGTAGAACTGCAGGAGTGCACAGCGTGTCTAGTCTTTTTACAGAGCCATACTAATCCAACATGCATACAGCTGCTTCAGACTTGTAAGCTCTGCACTTTAGATTGTAAGCTCACAAGGGCAGGGCTCTCGCACCCTTGTGTCTTGGAATTTCTTATACAGTTTATTCATCATGTTACTTTTGTCACTGTCCTTACCATTTCTGTATTTTGTGCCAATTCTGTATTTTGTATATTGGTTTATACCATTGTCTGTATTCTTGTGTAACCCTTGTTTGTTTCTTCCTTTGTACAGCACCACGGAATATGTTGGCGCTTTATAAATCAATAATAATATTAATGCATTATTTACAGCATATTATATCCAACCAGCATTTTTTATTTACTAGACCAGCATTGGAACGGTTACACACAGAGGTTTAAAGTTCCGTGGAGAGATATGCAGAAGTTCAGATAGATACATTTAACTAAATAGAATGTAACAAGTGAGAAATGTTACACACTCTTTGGCTGTCCTCCAGCTCCTGCACAGTCAGAGAGAGTGAGTCACATTCCACACTTAGATACATTTAAGTAAACAAAATGTATCTATGTAAGCTTCGGATGCGTCTGCATTTCTCTCCAGGAACTTTAAAGCTCTGTGTGTAACCCTTCCAATGCTGGTCTAGTAAAAAAAAATGCTGGTTGCATATAATATACTGTAAATAATGGTTTAGAGAAAAGTTGAAATGCAGGGTTATATTCCGCTTTAAGGTGTATCTGGAGACACAGGCAGTACAAGCAGTGGCCTGCAGCGCTGTGCCAATCAAAAGGCGCATTTTCGGCCGCCTGCGGTCTGTCCCTACTGCCATGTCATTTATTTTGTCCCCGTGTCAGTGTTCCTGTCGGCAGCAGCAGCAGCCAGCTTCTTTCTATGCTACACGTGCGTGTAGCGACACTTCCGTCTCCCCCGCCCCCTGGCGCCAGCCGGCCAATAAGCAGAGGGGAAAGCTCTGCTCCAAGCCTCAGCTTTTGTAAGCAGCCACAGACGCAGTGTTTACTGCGTGTGGCCACGCCCCCTAACCCCGCCCCTGCCAGTCATGGAGTTAGATGCCGATCTGGATGCTGCTGACCACCTGAAAGTGGTCAGTCTATGTCCCCCTGCATCCCCCTGAAGGGGCATCAGAGCAGAGAGAGGTATGCAGGCAGATGGCTCAGCTAGGAGGGGAGAAGAGAGAGAGAGACAGCTACCAATCATCAGGACGGATGGAGTGCAAGGAGGAGCACAGAAGCTGGACGGCTGACATGTGAGTAGAGGGACATGACTGTCAGTGACACTGTGTGAGGCAGCCCCCCTCCCCCTCGCCACATCTATTGACAGGAGCAAAGACACAGGCTCTGCAGAAGGTAGTCTGCCTTATTTACATAAGGTGCCTTGCATTTGTAACAGGGCTGAAAAGTTCCTGTGTCTGAGTGCCCTGTGATTGCCCTGCTGGACTCCATCCCCCTCCCCTCCCCCTCCCAGTGCTTCAACATGCTCCCTGTGTGCTCTCTGTTAAACAAGCCCACCTGTGGTGAGACACATCTGTCTCTCCCACATTCACTCTGACTCTCCTCCATTTTCCTCCATTTCTTCCTCCTATCCACCTATTTTCTTCACCCCTCTCCTTTTCATGTACTTTTGTGACACTCTCCCACTTTCCAAATTGCTGGCCGAATCCCGCAGCTCACCTCAGCCTGCAAAGTCTTATGCTGCATACACACTTGAGATAAAAGTCTTTGGAAAATGAAAGATCACAGACCAATCTTACCCCCTTCCATGTAGTATGAGAGCCATACTCTACACAGTCTATTCTATGGAGCTGAACTCCCCATCAGATAGAAATCTTACCCCCTTCCATGTAGTATGAGAGCCACACCTACACAGTCTATTCTATGGAGCTGAACTCCCCATCAGACAGAGATCTTACCCCCTTCCATGTAGTATGAGAGCCACACCTACACAGTCTATTCTATGGAGCTGATCTCCCCATCAGACAGAAATCTTACCCCCTTCCATGTAGTATGAGAGCCACACCTACACAGTCTATTCTATGGAGCTGAACTCCCCATCAGACAGAAATCTTACCCCCTTCCATGTAGTATGAGAGCCACACCTACACAGTCTATTCTATGGAGCTGCACTCCCCATCAGACAGAAATCTTACCACCCTCCATGTAGTATCAGAGCCACACCTACACAGTCTATTCTATGGAGCTGCACTCCCCATCAGACAGAAATCTTACCCCCTTCCATGTAGTATGAGAGCCATACTCTACACAGTCTATTCTATGGAGCTGCACTCCCCATCAGACAGAGATCTTACCACCTTCCATGTAGTATGAGAGCCACACTCTACACAGTCTATTCTATGGAGCTGCACTCCCCATCAGACAGAAATCTTACCCCCTTCCATGTAGTATGAGAGCCATACCTACACAGTCTATTCTATGGAGCTGCACTCCCCATCAGACAGAAATCTTACCCCCTTCCATGTAGTATGAGAGCCACACCTACACAGTGTATTCTATGGAGCTGCACTCCCCATCAGACAGAAATCTTACCCCCTTCCATGTAGTATGAGAGCCACACCTACACAGTCTATTCTAATGGAGCTGAACTCCCCATCAGACAGAAATCTTACCCCCCTCCATGTAGTATGAGAGCCACACCTACACAGTCTATTCTATGGAGCTGAACTCCCCATCAGACAGAGATCTTACCCCCTTCCATGTAGTATGAGAGCCACACCTACACAGTCTATTCTATGGAGCTGCGCTCCCCATCAGATAGAAATCTTACCCCCTTCCATGTAGTATGAGAGCCACACCTACACAGTCTATTCTATGGAGCTGCGCTCCCCATCAGACAGAAATCTTACCCCCTTCCATGTAGTATGAGAGACACACCTACACAGTCTATTCTATGGAGCTGCACTCCCCATCAGACAGAAATCTTACCCCCTTCCATGTAGTATGAGAGGCGTACTCTACACAGTCTATTCTATGGAGCTGCACTCCCCATCAGACAGAAATCTTACCCCCCTCCATGTAGTATGAGAGCCACACCTACACAGTCTATTCTATGGAGCTGCACTCCCCATCAGACAGAAATCTTACCCCCTTCCATGTAGTATGAGAGCCACACCTACACAGTCTATTCTATGGAGCTGCACTCCCCATCAGACAGAAATCTTACCCCTTCCATGTAATATGAGAGCCACACCTACACAGTCTATTCTATGGAGCTGCATTCCTCATCAGACAGAAATCTTACCCCCTTCCATGTAGTATGAGAGCCACACCTACACAGTCTATTCTATGGAGCTGCACTCCCCATCAGACAGAAATATTACCCCCTTCCATGTAGTATGAGAGCCATACCTACACAGTCTATTCTATGGAGCTGATCTCCCCATCAGACAGAAATCTTACCCCCTCCCATGTAGTATGAGAGCCACACCTACACAGTCTATTCTATGGAGCTGCACTCCCCATCAGACAGAAATCTTACCCCCTTCCATGTAGTATGAGAGCCATACTCTACACAGTCTATTCTATGGAGCTGAACTCCCCATCAGACAGAAGTCTTTGCAAAGATGCTGTACAGACACAAAAGATCAGTATCTGCAAAAGATCTGTTCCTGCCAAAGATCCGTTCCTGCAAAATGCATTCATAGTCTATGAGATCTGCAGATCATCATACACACCTTGTTTAACATACATTCATCTGCATATCTGACAATCATCTGCAGATCTGAAGATCCATCCTGGTGGATCTGATCTGCAGATGATCTGCAGATGAATGTCAGTTAAACAAGGTGTGTATGATGATCTGCAGATCTCATAGACTATGAATGCATTTTGCAGGAATGGATCTATTGCAGGAAGAGATCTTTTGCAGATACTGATCTGTTGCATGTGTACAGCATCTTTGTGTGCAGCATCTTGCAAAGATTTTATCTGATGGGGAGTACAGCTCCAAAGAATAGACTGTGTAGAGTATGGCTCTCATACTACATGGAATGGGGTAACATTGGTCTGTGATCTTTCATTTTCCTAAGACTTTTATCTCAAGTGTGTATGCAGCATTAGAGTCTTCCGCCAGGCAGAGCAGGGCTATAGGAAGATGGTGTCCGAAGCCCTGCACTGGAGACTATTTGTGTCTCCGGCGCAGGGCTTTGGGCTCCATCTTCCCATAGCCCTGCTCTGCCTGTGTTAGCGTGGGACTTTCACAGCGGCTGGCTGCAGGGAGATGACTCGATGAGCTGTGCGCTGGGAGAGGTGACTTCTGCAGGCTTTTTTTTTTTTTTTACACAGGTGCATTATTTTTTTTTGTGAAACACTGCCCATATTATGATTGTTTTCTAGGGAAACATTGCAGTATTACGATTATTTTCTAGTGATAAATTACTGCATTACGATTATTTTCTAGTAAAACATTGCTGCATTATGATTATTTACTGGTGAAACATTGCTGCGTTACGATTATTTTCTGGTGAAACATTGCTACGTTACGATTATTTTCTAGTGAAACATTGCTACATTACGATTATTTTCTTCTTAAACGCTGCCCACATTACGATTATTTTATACTGAAACATTGCTGCATTACGATTATTTTCTGGTGAAACATTAAAACATTACGTTATTTTTTATGGCGAAACATTGCTGCATAACGATTATTTTATGGTGAAACATTGTTGCGTTATGATTATTTTATGGTGAAACACTGCAAACATTACTATTATTTTCTGGTGGAAATTGCTGCATTACAATTATATTATGGTGAAACATTGCTGCATTACGATTATTTTAGGGTGAAACATTGCTGCATTACGATTTTTTTTTATGGTGAAACATTGCTGCATTACGATTTTTCTATGGTGAAAATTGCTGCATTGCGATTTTTTTATGGTGAAACATTGCCGCAGTACGATTATTTTATAATGAAACATTATTTTCAAGAAGGGGGTGGACGGGAGAGGGGAGGGAACCACGGGGGGGCGCCACAGGTTTTTTCGCCTGGAGTGACAAAATGGCTAGAGGCGCCCCTGTCCATGCCCATGCACAGTTTGCTGAGGCTGTAACTGTGCCTGTGCAGAATGTTCCCAGTGAAATGAAATCTGGAGGGGGGGGGGGGTGGATGGGTGTATGACCAGGACTGCACATGCGCAGTGGGCAGCAAACCAGTAGGATCGCAAACGCCACAGCGGTGCAATGGAGGGAGCCGCCCTGACATGGAGGGAGCTAACAGGCTACAGGGGGCTGGAGGAAGCCCCAAGTAAGTATAAATCCCTGCGATAAGTTTATCTCAGGTTTACTTTAACTATGTAACTGTGTATTTTCCACTATTCAGGTTTATGTGAGTATGAATGATCTCCCATGAGGCATCACTGCTGAATATGCTATCCATCACTGAGTACAACGCTTTAGGCCAAGTCACTGCAAGTGGGACAAAGGTGCGACAGCTGGAGGACCTCCACGGGGTAACCCAGCGTTAAAGTGAACCTTAAGTCAGGAAAAAAAAAATGAGTTTTACTCACCTGGGGCTTCTACCAGCCCCCTGCAGCAGTCCTGTGCCCTCGCAGCCACTCACTAATCCTCTGGTCCCCCGCTGCCAGCTAGTGTCGTTTTTGCCGACAGGCCCGACAGGACTGGCCATGCGTAGCTTTTTCCGCATTCCAGACTGCAATTAGCGCTATTGTGGGCCGCAACGCGTAAAAAATACGCGTTGCCGCATGTCTATGCGTTCGTAATGCGGCAACGCGTATTTTTGTACGTGTTGCGGCCAGCAATAGCGCTAATTACAGTCGGGAATGTGGAAAAAGCTACACGTGGCCAGTCCTGACAGGCCTGTCGGCAAATACGAAAGTAGCTGGCAGCGGGGGACCAGAGGATTAGTGAGTGGCTGCGAGGGCACAGGACTGCTACAGGGGGCTGGTTGAAGCCCCAGGTGAGTAAAACTCACTTTTTTTTCTGGCTTAAGTGTCTCTTTAAAGAAACACTGAAGCGAAAAAAAAATGATATAATGAATTAGTTGTGTAGCACAGATAATTACTAGAACATTAGCAGCAAAAAAAATACTCTCATATTTTTATTTTCAGCCATATAGTGTTTTCTATAACATTGCATCATTCTCTAATATTTGCAGTTTTCACCCTACTCAACATTCTAAATGATTTTACAGAGCAAGCCAGTGAACTTTTGAACCCTTCTCTGCAGGAAAACAAAAAATACAGTGAATACGGGGCCCACCGAGGGAAAAAACGGTACTACTGTGGCCCAGTCTGACCCTGGATACATTGTACTTTGGGAATTTGAAATTTGTAAACAGACAATGGGCCTTATGCAATTCACTTTTTCTCCTAAGTTTTCTCCTAGGAGATATTTTTTCTTGTATTTAAAATTATTTTCCAGCACTCTGCAATTGAAAAAGTACCAAAATAAGTTAAAAGTTCTATTAAAATTATTATGAGTATTTTTTTTTTTTTTTTTGCTTGCTGGTGCTTGATAAGGCATTTTATTTACACATAGTGAAAATATGACCTAGAACACTCAGGTGAAAAAAGTGAATTGCATACGACCCAATATTACGTGTGCACAAAAGCAAATATGGTGACTGTATGGGTAATAAAAAGTAGGAAACACATTTTATTGAATGTTATGTCAGTGTTTCAGACCACTTTAATATATGACAAACTATATCAAAAGTACAGTATATAAAAATACAAAACATCTTAAGACTAATCTTGCTGCACATCTAAAACATTTACTTCGGCATATAGCTTTTGAAATGGTATACAAAACATAAATATGTTAGTTCATACAGTATAGCGCAAGGGAGACACAAAGTGGCCAGAAATGTTTTTCAAGAACAAACAATTCAGACGTTCTCAATAAAAACACCATCAGCTAGACCCTACCCCTTCCTCCTCCAACCTTCTTGTTTAGTCCCATGACATCATTTATGAATTCTTTATAGTTGCATATTCATTAATCAGAAGCCAATCTTTTATACCACAGGTTGGTGATGATATCCCGATACTGAACCTAAATGATTTTTGTCTCATGTGGTTTGTTGTGGTGTTTATGGCAGCATGTCAACATTGCAGAGAAATCTCCGCACTTCTGGTTCACAGTAACCCTGCCACTAGGACAATACGTTTGGCCAAAATCCTGCTGTACGTTTTAAGCAGCCTCTCAATAGCTCAATTCTTATTGTCCCATTACATCAAATGCTAGTTTTTGGGCAGGGCCAGGGTCATCCAACCGAGTGACACCTGAAACACAACGATCCTCTTCTCCTTCAGGTGTCACTCGTGTAGTCTGGATCTCTCCACTGATGTCACATTATATTGTGCATCACAAATTCACAATGTTGAGAAGAGCTAGTGAAAATTGTTTTCTCACTGCTTACCAATTAATTCAGACCTCCACCAGTGAACAGGAAGATGACAGAGACTCTGGACAAGGATGAAAGTGTGGTGCACCCTTCTATCCATTGAATTAGTTCATAAGACAAAGGGCAAGATGTAAAGTGCTGTGGGCAAATGATGATTGTGCTCCTGTGCTGTACATAAAAATACTTCATCTGAACTTACAAACCTCTCAGTAGTTTCAGTTGTGCAGTATAAAGGTAAACCAAGCCACCAATCCTCTCCAAGTTCAAGAGAAGAAAATAATGTAAGCTTGGTTCCCGAAGATACAACACAGTAACTGCCACACAGCACCTTCCACCATCCACGGTGGCTGTGTTGGGATACACACCAAGCAAAATGAAGATGTGGTTACTGGATAAATATCTGATGGCACAGTGTTGTGCCCCAATTCACCACAACTGCAAAAAAGTCCCCAACCCTTGACTGTGCCAGATAGCAAAATGGACCTGATTCAAATGATATGTCCAGCCAAAGACACCATGGTGCCTGCAGACCTGACCAAGGCACATCCACACTTTCCTTTTATTAAGAAAAAATAATAGAAATTCCTTATGTCCACTGAACAGTGTGGAGATGCTCTTTGTCAATATGGTAGAGGTGCAGGAACTACAGCAGCAGGAACTCATTACAGAAGGACCAACCAAGCCCTGTGTGAGTATCTCTTTACAGCAAAGGCCTCAGCAACCAACCTGTATATGAGCAGCTCCCTTCATGGAACATGTCTGTACTTATAGCCAGATAAGGGCCAAAAAGTAATCCTTGAAAGTCAATTTCCCTAAACTGGCTTTAAGGTTGGCTGCTATGGGCTACCACACTTTGTTGTTCATGATTGTACCTTGCACCACATTATTGAAAGCCGCCACTAGGTAGACAGTATTTGGGTTCAGTAAACAGGACACATATCAGAGTAAAGAAGCCCACCAATAATACAATCTGATACAATCTTGATTTTATAATCTTACCAAATCTATGTACTGTATTTGAGATGTAGAAGACTGTATCATTGATGGGCAACTTTGAGCAGAAAAAAAACTGGATAGATAAAACATCTACAGAATAAATTGGTCTGGATTTGCAAGAACATCTGACTCATTCATAATGTACATTGCTTCATAAAATGTAATACAAAGTTACTCGTATGCTTTTGCAGAATGCATAAAAACCTAACCACAGAAGTCTGTACACACAAGACCTCAATATGGTATCACTGACATACTGCAAATGACACAGTGCGTGCGTATCGGTTACAGCAATCCTGTCATGTCTCAAAACTTTTCCAAACCAAGAATACTGAAAAAGTAACAGCCATGCATGGCCCTGAGACATTGTCGCTGGACCAAGTAATGGACTATCAGAGTCTCTCCACTCTTCCATCAAAGTAGTTCTTCCTGGTGCAAACTCCTAAGACTGGTGTGCAGGAGAGGGAGTCTTCCAGGATCCAAAGTTTGCTGGTAGACGTCCCAGAATTGGGGGCATAGAAGTGAGTGCAGTGGTAATTATTTGAGCCTGGAGTATGAGGTAAGTGATCTCTCCCAATGTAGGACACCCCCTTTCCATGGCACACTTAACACTGGTTTTCCACCCCTGACTTGACAGAATATGTATCTCACAGCCAGGGGTTGAGAGCCTGGTGAGCTCACAGAATTTTTTTTTCCAGAAACAAAACGTATGCACAGTGCTTGTCAGTTGATTAACAATATATTTACTGAAAGTAAAAGTCAGGGTATTTGTTGAAGTTATTACAGATGCAGTTATTCCACATCATCTTCTCCAGCAAAACTGTTACTTTCCCCATGCGATTCTTGTAGCTGATGTATATTTTTTTCTCCAGTAGAACTGTTACTTTCCCCACGCAATTCTTGTAGTTGATCTAAGTTTTCTTCTCCGGCAGAACTGTTAATTTCCCCATGCAATACTTGCAGTAGTCCTACATTTTCTGATCCTGCAGAACTGTTTATTCCTCTACGCGGATCATGTATTTGTTCTGTATTCTGGTTTCCAGTAGTGCTGTTTATTTCCCCACGTGACTCAGTGCTTGTGCTCCTAAATCTGTATGACACAGAAATATGTATATTTCACAATACGGAAAAAACAGAAGGATTTTTCACAATAAAGAATAAACTGATGTTCACTTGCATTTAACCACTTCCCGACCGCCTAACGCACAGAGGCGGACGGGAAGTGGACCCCGCAAGGACCAGCTCACCCACAGAGGCGGCGGTCCTTGTAGGGGCATGGGCGGAGCGATCGCGTCATCCGTGACGTGATCCTCCGCCGGCGCCTGACTCCGCTCACCTGCCGCAACATCCCGCCGGCCATACGGAAGTGCCAGCGGGATGTTAACCCCACGATCGCCGCATACAAAGTGTATAATACACTTTGTAATGTTTACAAAGTGTTTTATACAGGCTGCCTCCTGCCCTGGTGGTCCCAATGTCCGAGGGACCACCAGGGCAGGCTGCAGCCACCCTAGTCTGCACCCAAGCACACTGATCTCCCCCCCCCTGCCCCCTGATCGCCCACAGCACCCCTCAGACCCCCCCTGCCCACCCCCCAGACCCCTGTTTACACCCAATCACCCCCCTAATCACCCATCAATCACTCCCTGTCACTATCTGTCAACGCTATTTTTTTTTAACCTTAAACTGCCCCCTGGGGACTCCTGATCACCCCCCACCCCTCAGATTCTCCCCAGACCCCCCCCAGACCCCCCCCCCCCTGTGTACTGTATACCTCTATCCCCCTGATCACCTGTCAATCACCTGTCAATCACCCTTCAATCACCCCCTGTCACTGCCACCCATCAATCAGACCCTAACCTGCCCCTTGCGGGCAATCTGATCACCCACCCACACCAATAGATCGCCCGCAGATCCGACGTCAGATCACCTCCCAAGTGCAGTGTTTACATCTGTTCTCTACCCTAAACAAGCACTAATTACCCATCAATCACCCATCAATCACCCCCTATCACCACCTGTCACTGTTACCCATCAGATCAGACCCTAATCTGCCCCTTGCAGGCACCCAATCACCCGCCTACATGCTCAGATTGCCCTCAGACCCCCCCCTTATCAATTCGCCAGTGCATTAGTTACATCTGTTCTTCCCTGTAATAACCCACTGATCACCTGTCAATCACCCATCAATCACCCCCTGTCACTGCCACCCATCAATCACCCCCTGGCACTGCCACCCATCAATCACCCCCTGTCACTGCCACCCATCAATCAGCCCCTAACCTGCCCCTTGCGGGCAATCTGATCACCCACCCACACCAATAGATCGCCCGCAGATCCGACATCAGATCACCTCCCAAGTGCAGTGTTTACATCTGTTCTCTACCCTAAACACCCACTAATTACCCATCAAATCACCCATCAATCACCCCCTATCACCACCTGTCACTGTTTCCCATCAGATCAGACCCTAATCTGCCCCTTGCGGGCACCCAATCACCAGCCTACACGCTCAGATTGCCCTCAGACCCCCCCTTATCAATTTGCCAGTGCATTAGTTACATCTGTTCTTCCCTGTAATAACCCACTGATCACCTGTCAATCACCCATCAATCACCCCCTGTCACTGCCACCCATCAATCACCCCCTGGCACTGCCACCCATCAATCAGCCCCTAACCTGCCCCTTGCGGGCAATCTGATCACCCACCCACACCAATAGATCGCCCGCAGATCCGATGTCAGATCACCTCCCAAGTGCAGTGTTTACATCTGTTCTTTACCCTAAACACCCACTAATTACCCATCAATCACCCCCTATCACCACCTGTCACTGTTACCCATCAGATCAGACCCTAATGTGCCCCTTGCGGGCACCCAATCACCCGCCTACACGCTCAGATTGCCCTCAGACCCCCCCTTATCAATTTGCCAGTGCATTAGTTACATCTGTTCTTCCCTGTAATAACCCACTGATCACCTGTCAATCACCTGTCAATCACCCATCAATCACCCCCTGTCACTGCCACCCATCAATCACCCCCTGGCACTGCCACCCATCAATCACCCCCTGTCACTGCCACCCATCAATCAGCCCCTAACCTGCCCCTTGCGGGCAATCTGATCACCCACCCACACCAATAGATTGCCCGCAGATCCGACATCAGATCACCTCCCAAGTGCAGTGTTTACATCTGTTCTCTACCCTAAACACCCACTAATTACCCATCAAATCACCCATCAATCACCCCCTATCACCACCTGTCACTGTTACCCATCAGATCAGACCCTAATCTGCCCCTTGCGGGCACCCAATCACCCGCCTACACGCTCAGATTGCCCTCAGACCCCCCCTTATCAATTCGCCAGTGCATTAGTTACATCTGTTCTTCCCTGTAATAACCCACTGATCACCTGTCAATCACCTGTCAATCACCCATCAATCACCCCCTGTCACTGCCACCCATCAATCACCCCCTGGCACTGCCACCCATCAATCACCCCCTGTCACTGCCACCCATCAATCAGCCCCTAACCTGCCCCTTGCAGGCAATCTGATCACCCACCCACACCAATAGATCGCCCGCAGATCCGACGTCAGATCACCTCCCAAGTGCATTGTTTACATCTGTTCTCTCCTCCAAACACCCACTAATTACCCATCAATCACCCCCTGTCACTTCTATCCATCAGATTAGACCCCTATCTGCCCCTAGGGCACTCAATCACCCACCCACACCCTCAGAACGCCCTCAGACCCCAGCCCTGATCACCTCGCCAGTGCATTGCTTGCATCTATTCCCCCCTCTAATCACACCTTGAGACACCCATCAATCACCTCCTGTCACCCCCTAGCACACCTACCCATCAGATCAGGCCCTAATTTGCCCCGTGTGGGCTCCTGATCACTCGGCCAAACCCTCAGATCCCCCTCAGACCCCCTTCCGATCACCTCCCCAGTGCATTGATTGCATCTATTTTCCCCTCTAACCACCCCCTAAAACACCCATCAATCACCTCCTGTCACCCCCCTAGCACTCCTATCCATCAGATCAGGCCCAATACAACCTGTCATCTAAAAGGCCATCCTGCTTATGACCGGTTGCACAAAATTCGCCCCCTCATAGACCACCTGTCATCAAAATTTGCAGATGCTTGTACCCCTGAACAGTCATTTTGAGACATTTGGTTTCCAGACTACTCACGGTTTTGGGCCCGTAAAATGCCAGGGCGGTATAGGAACCCCACAAGTGACCCCATTTTAGAAAAAAGACACCCCAAGGTATTCTGTTAGGTGTATGACGAGTTCATAGAAGATTTTATTTTTTGTCAAAAGTTAGCGGAAATTGATTTTTATTGTTTTTTTTTTTCACAAAGTGTCATTTTTCACTAACTTGTGACAAAAAATAAAATCTTCTATGAACTCACCATACACTTAACAGAATACCTTGGGGTGTCTTCTTTCTAAAATGGGGTCACTTGTGGGGTTCCTATACTGCCCTGGCATTTTAGGGGCCCTAAACCGTGAGGAGTAGTCTAGAAAACAAATGCCTCAAAATGACCTGTGAATAGGATGTTGGGCCCCTTAGCGCACCTAGGCTGCAAAAAGGTGTCACACATGTGGTATCGCCGTACTCAGGAGAAGTAGTATAATGTGTTTTGGGGTGTATTTTTACACATACCCATGCTGGGTGGGAGAAATATCTCTGTAAATGGACAATTGTGTGTAAAAACAAATCAAACAATTGTCATTTACAGAGATATTTCTCCCACCCAGCATGGGTATGTGTAAAAATACACCCCAAAACACATTATACTACTTCTCCTGAGTACGGCGGTACCACATGTGTGGCACTTTTTTACACCCTAAGTGCGCAAAGGGGCCCAAAGTCCAATGAGTACCTTTAGGATTTCACAGGTCATTTTGCGACATTTGGTTTCAAGACTACTCCTCACGGTTTAGGGCCCCTAAAATGCCAGGGCAGTATAGGAACCCCACTAATGACCCCATTTTAGAAAGAAGACACCCCAAGGTATTCCGTTAGGAGTATGGTGAGTTCATAGAAGATTTTATTTTTTGTCACAAGTTAGCGGAAAATGACACTTTGTGAAAAAAAAACCCAATTAAAATCAATTTCCGCTAACTTGTGACAAAAAATAAAATCTTCTATGAACTCACCATAATTTTATTTTTTGTCACAAGTTAGAGGAAAATGACACTTTGTGAAAAAAAAACCAATTAAAATCAATTTCCGCTAACTTGTGACAAAAAATAAAATTTTCTATGAACTCACCATAATTTTATTTTTTGTCACAAGTTAGCGGAAAATGACACTTTGTGAAAAAAACCCCAATTAAAATCAATCTCCGCTAACTTGTGACAAAAAATAAAATCTTCTATGAACTCACCATACTCCTATCGGAATACCTTGGGGTGTCTTCTTTCTAAAATGGGGTCATTAGTGGGGTTCCTATACTGCCCTGGCATTTTAGGGGCCCTAAACCGTGAGGAGTAGTCTTGAAACAAAAATGACCTGTGAAATCCTAAAGGTACTCATTGGACTTTGGGCCCCTTAGCGCAGTTAGGGTGAAAAAAAGTGCCACACATGTGGTATCGCCGTACTCAGGAGAAGTAGTACAATGTGTTTTGGGGTGTATTTTTACACATACCCATGCTGGGTGGGAGAAATATCTCTGTAAATGGACAATTGTGTGTAAAAAAAAATCAAAAGATTGTCATTTACAGAGATATTTCTCCCACCTAGAATGGGTATGTGTAAAAATACACCCCAAAACACATTATACTACTTCTGCCGAGTACGGCGATACCACATGTGTGGCACTTTTTTGCACCCTAACTGTGCTAAGGGGCCCAAAGTCCAATGAGTACCTTTAGGATTTCACAGGTCATTTTGCGGAATTTGATTTCCAGACTACTCCTCACAGTTTAGGGCCCCTAAAATGCCAGGGCAGTATAGGAACCCCACAAATGACCCCATTTTAGAAAGAAGACACCCCAAGGTATTCCGTTAGGAGTATGGTGAGTTTATAGAAGATTTTATTTTTTGTCACAAGTTAGCGGAAAATGACACTTTGTGAAAAAAAAACAATTAAAATCAATTTCCGCTAACTTGTGACAAAAATAAAATCTTCTATGAACTCACCATACTCCTAATGGAATACCTTGGGGTGTCTTCTTTCTAAAATGGGGTCATTTGCGGGGTTCCTATACTGCCCTGACATTTTTGGGGCCCTAAACCGTGAGGAGTAGTCTGGAAATCAAATTCCGCAAAATGACCTGTGAAATCCTAAAGGTACTCATTGGACTTTGGGCCCCTTAGCACAGTTAGGGTGCAAAAAAGTGCCACACATGTGGTATCGCCGTACTCGGGAGAGGTAGTACAATGTGTTTTGGGGTGTATTTTTACACATACCCATGCTGGGTGGGAGAAATATCTCTGTAAATGGACAATTGTGTGTAAAAAAAAATCAAAAGATTGTCATTTACAGAGATATTTCTCCCACCTAGAATGGGTATGTGTAAAAATACACCCCAAAACACATTATACTACTTCTGCCGAGTACGGCGATACCACATGTGTGGCACTTTTTTGCAGCCTAACTGCGCTAAGGGGTCCAAAGTCCAATGAGCACCTTTAGGCTTTACAGGGGTGCTTACAATTAGGCACCCCCCAAAATGCCAGGACAGTAAACACACCCCACAAATGACCCCATTTTGGAAAGTAGACACTTCAAGGTATTCAGAGAGGGGCATGGTGAGTCCGTGGCAGATTTCATTTTTTTTTTTGTCGCAAGTTAGAAGAAATGGAAACTTTTTTTTTTTTCTTGTCACAAAGTGCCATTTTCCGCTAACTTGTGACAAAAAATAATATCTTCTATGAACTCACCATGCCTCTCAGTGAATACTTTGGGATGTCTTCTTTCCAAAATGGGGTAATTTGGGGGGTATTTATACTATCCTGGAATTCTAGCCCCTCATAAAACATGTCAGGTGGTCAAAAAAATCAGAGATGCTGGAAAATGGGAAAATTCACTTTTTGCACCATAGTTTGTAAACGCTATAACTTGTACCCAAACCAATAAATATAGGCTGAATGGGTTTTTTTTTTTAATCAAAAACATGTTTGTCCACATTTTTCGCGCTGCATGTATACAGAAATTTTACTTTATTTGAAAAATGTCAGCACAGAAAGTTAAAAAAATCCTTTTTTTGACAAAATTCATGTCTTTTTTGATGAATATAATAAAAAGTAAAAATCGCAGCAGCAATCAAATAGCATCAAAAGAAAGCTTTATTAGTGACAAGAAAAGGAGCCAAAATTCATTTAGGTGGTAGGTTGTATGAGCGAGCAATAAACCGTGAAAGCTGCAGTGGTCTGAATGGAAAAAAAGTGCCTGGTCCTTAAGGGGGGTAAAGCCCACGGTCCTCAAGTGGTTAATAGGATATTTTAAATGGAATATACATTTTTTTTTTCTTCAAAGAAACAGTTTTTGAAAAATAAAAAGGAAACACAGGGTTCTACCAACTGTAATATCTTTATCTCCTCCTCGGCGACTATAGTCACCCTTTTGTCCAGGGACGGATTTAGGCCAAGGATACCTAGGCCATGGCCTAGGGCACCACAGGAGGGCACCAAAACAGCAGGCTAAACTTGCAAGCTTGCAAATGCTGCAGTGCAGGGAGATGAGGCGAGTGCCTGACTGCGGTACTCTGCTGCCAGCCACCTGTGCAGCAGCCACCTTGCTCTCTGTGCACGTTTGCATTGTGGCCGGCGGCTATGGATGGAAAGGAAGAGGAAGCTTCTGCACTGGAGACGAGCAGAGAAATGAGTGACACTGATGGCTGCTGCAGTGTGAAGGTGAGCTGGCTACCTATACTGAAAGGTGGGGGGTGGGAAAAGGAGGGATTAAGGGAGTCATCTGGCTACTTATACTGGAGGGAAAGGGGGAGGAGTTATCAGGCTACCTATACTAGAGGAATGCGGAGAGGGGTCATCTCGCTACCTATACTGAAGGGGGGATGCTGGTGACAGTAGCCTAGGGCGGTAAAGAGTACAAATCTGGACGTGCTTTTGTCCAATGAGAATGCAAGGGGACAGTGATTGCACTGACCTGATCAGCAGAAGCCACAACTTCATGCTGACATGGCTGTCATTGACAAATAAAAAACCATGGTTCAAGAATGATTTAGGTCAATTGTGGTTTATTAACCCCAGGCCTCTACTTCTGGAGAGGCCACAAAGGCCTGGGCCTTGAGTGGCTGCTGTCCGAAGCGGGTGGCTGGATGTGGAATTGGGGTTGCTATTTTGGGAGAGAATGCTGCAAATGGAGGGCAGTAGTTGGAAGAGAAGAGCTACTGCCAGGGGCGTAACTAGGTCCCACCACTCAGGGCCATTTTGGGTAGTTGGAGGGGTCGCAGCATGAGGGGAAAGCCATGCTGCACATCGGCGGGGAGGGGGGACGGTCCCCCCTCCCTCACCTCGGGCTCTCCCCTCGGCGCTCCCCTCCAGCATCAATAAGCGTATGTGTCTAGGAGGCGGGCAGCAGCAGATACATACCTTCCTTGTGTTCCAGCGCAGATGTTTCTCGCTCTAGTGTCTGACGCTACTTCCTGTTTATACAGAGAAGCGCAGAGGGAAGAGCCCGAGGTGAGGGAGGGGGGGACAATCCCCCCTCCCTGCCGATGTGCAGCATGGCTTTCCCCTCATGCTGCGACCCCTCCAACCCCCCAAAACGGCCCTGAGCGCCCCCCCCGCGGATGTAGGGGCTGCAGGCCCTAATGTTACGCCAGTGGCTACTGCCCAAAGAAGCTGTACATGAAAGAGAGGGGGTGCTGAACAGTAATGTTACACATGTAAGAATGGGCTGCACCTGGAATGGGTGGGTGGCTGCATATGAAAGGAGAGCCAATAAAAGTTTGGCATAGGGATGAGAAAGTGTAAATCTGGCCTTCAATGCCTAATCTTCCATGTGTAACCATTCTGTATTTAACTACTTTGACCTCCTGGACGTACTAGCTATGCCCAGGAGGCCATGTGCGCGTCCGCGCGCTCCCGCAGCCGATCACGCGCGTGCATGCGCACTCCCGGCCGCGGATCGTTAGTCCACGAATCAGTGAATCGGGCTATGGTGCCCGATCACTGATTCCTCTCCCCCACAGAAAAAGCTCTCTCGGAAGCTCCGCTTTTTCTGGCTGTTGCATCCCCCATGCGTCCCTCTAAGCGTTTGTTACGCTTAGAGTGACGTAATGTAAACAAACTCATGGCCTAAAAAGTAAAACTACAACTAAAAGTAAAAAAAATAAAACTTAACACACATTTACATTATAAAAGTAATGTTTACATCCCACCCTCCCAAAAAAATACCCAAATAAAATGTTTAATATAAAAAACAAAACAAAACATTACAATAGTAAAAAAAAAACATGTAAATATTTACCTAAGAGTCTAAACTTTTTAAATATCAATGTAAAGATGAAATATTTCTATGTTTTTTTTTATTCTAAACTTGTAAATAGTGATAGATGCAAAACGGAAAAAATGCACCTTTATTTCCAAATAAAATATTGTCGCCAGACATTGTTATAGGGACATAATTTTAACGGTGTAATAACCGGGACATATGGGCAAATACAATATGTGAGTTTTAATTATGGAGGCATGTATTATTTTAAAACTATAATGGCTGAAAACTGAGAAATAATTATTTTTTTCCGTTTTTTTCTTATTCTTCCTGTTAAAATGCATTTACAGTAAAGTGGCTCTTAGCAAAATGTACCCCCCCAAAGAAAGCCTAATTGGTGGTGGAAGAAAACAAGATATAGATCAGTTCATTGTGATAAGTAGTGATAAAGTTATAGGCTAATGAATGGGAGGTGAACATTGCTCAGATGCATAAAGTGAAAACGACTGAAGGCTGAAGTGGTTAATGTGCAGCAACACCCCTTTTCCATACTTTATTAGCGCTCATGAGTGTCACAACTCTTCATACACTTGTGCCCTACCCTCCACATGAACAACTGCGACATTATCTTATTTCAACTGCAGCCCCTCCTCCCCACACCAAATGCAGTACCCTTTCTAATTATATGCAGTCCCCCCCACAACAACTTTTCTCTCATTTATATTCAACCTTCCAAGTACCACAGCATCCTGCAGCATCTATAGTAGGGAGCAGAAAAATTATGCAAATTGTTTTTAATACGGAAACAACAAATTCACATAGGGCGAGACTTTCACAAATTTGCAGCGTGAATTCTTTATGAGACAAAGTTGAATATTTCCCATTTTATACCCCACAGGGTCCTCTTCCCACAGTTTAGTTTTAAGCAGACACTTTTTCGCCAGCCCATGAGAAAACAGATTTGCATTTCTTGTTCAGGGAGCCAAGCATTTTTTGTGAAAATGTTGCTCCTCCCTAATCTGTAGTTCACTGTGAAGGAGATGAGGATCTATGAATAGTATAGTAGAAACTATTTTTTACCTTTTTTAATGCTAGTCAACACTTGCCATGCTGTCTGTTTTATGTTGTTTTAAACGATTAGTTCTGCTATAAATCAGCACCAGTGAGTACTTAACAACACATTTACATATTTGCATGCAACAGCTTTTTCTTATTCGGTATTCTTTTTTCCACTACAAAAGGGTGGGGCTGCTGTGAACAGTACATTTGCTTCAAAACAACTCCAACTGAGCTCGACCTATTTAAAGCGGACCCAAACCAAACATTTTTTGAATTCAAAATATTTAGCTGCAGCACTCTGACACATACAAAGATAAATAAACACTCCTTCAAGGCTTTTATATTTAATATTTATATATTTATATTAAAGTGCATGCTTTTCACCCTTCTCTTTCCATAACTAGGGTTATACAGGTGGCAGCCATTAGCAATTCCTCCATTGCCGGACACCATTTACTCCACCAGTTTGCCGGATTCTGTCCCGGGAATATGAAAGGAAGGGAGGGGTTCCTCCAATAAATGTAAAATATTTTATATTTGTCATCATGCAGCTGAAAAAAGGCTGCTATTTATTATTATAATTTAGAAAATAGATTTTATTTCTGAAATCATATCAAAAGCCATTACATAGCAACAAACCAGCACAACATCTCGGACGAGGTGACCTTTGTAATGTGCTTGTTCTTCTAGTTTAACACAGACATCACATATTCACACCCACACATTCAAATTAGGAGGGCAGGCTCAAAACTTACAATGCAATTAACATTTTCATTAATAAAAAGCAACAAAATCCTAAGAACCATCTTATGCTTAATCCATATTTAAAGAAAACCTGTACTGAAAATTAAAAGTCAAAATAAGCATACGCAAGTCATACTTACCTTCCATGTAGTCTACTCCTCAGTCTCTTTCTCCTGTCCCGCGTCCTGTTTGGTCACTGTGATCAAGGGAATTTTCCGTCCTCCATTTTGAAAATAGCCATTACCCATAACAGCTTTCTGGTCAGCACACAGTTAAACTGTAACATCGCCCACTTGAGCCACAGGGAAACATGGACATTACCTGGTACATCAGTTTTCCTCTCAGCTATAACTGACAGCAACTGATATTTTACTGACAGCAACTGATATATTTCAGATCTGACAAAATATTGTCAGAACTGGAAGGGATCATTGTCAGAAGAAAATGGTGAGCTTCTGAGAGGAACTGATGGCAAGGTAACTATACAATGTTTATTTGAAGTTACCTCATGTGTTTATTTTAAATATTTTTACTCAGTACAGGTTCAGGTTCTCTTTAAGTGTCTGGCTGGCGTTGTGGTTACAAAAAATTGTTGTTAGGGTGCAGTCTTTTTATTTTTTATTTTTTCCTGCACATTTATTGGGATTTTTTATATTATTTTTAAGTTTGTTCAATCTTGTCTCATCTCGTCCCGTGTAGGCTGGCGTGAACTCTTGATGTATATGGCGCAACCATGCCAGCCGACATAGGCCTTTAATTTATTGCACCCCCTTAGAATACCAGGGGCCATATGCAATTAACTTTTTCTCCTGCGTTTTCTCCTAAGAGAAAATTTTTCAGCTTCAATTTAAATTAACTTTTAAGCATTTTGCAATGGAGAAAGTACCAAAAAGTAGGTTAAAAGTACTATAAAAATGATTTTGAGTATTTGTTTGCTTGCTGGTGATGTAAAAGGCGTTTTATTTACGAGTTGTGAAAATATCACCTAGGAGAAAGCATATGTGAAAAAGTGAATTGCGTATGGACCCAGGTTGCATAATCTTTGAGTGCTCTGGACATGCCAGAGCATGGATGGTGCATACTAGGTCCCTTGATTATACTATTACGCTGCTAAAAATGTAGACATAGGAAAGCCCCCATCTTAACCACTTGAGGACCACAGTCTTTTCGCCCTTTAAGGACCAGAGCCTTTTTCTCCATTAAGACCACTGCAGCTTTCACGGTTTATTGCTCGGTCATACAACCTACCACCTAAAGGAATTTTACCTCCTTTTCTTGTCACTAATACAGCTTTCTTTTGCTGCTATTTGATTGCTGCTGCGAGTTTTAGTTTTTATTATATTCATCAAAAAAGACATGAATTTTGGCAAAAAAATGACTTTTTTAACTTGCTGTGCTGACATTTTTCAAATAAAGTAAAATGTCCTATACATTTGAGCGCAAAAGTTATTCTGCTACATGTCTTTGATAAAAAAAAAAACATTGAGTGTATATTTATTGGATTGGGTAAAAGTTATAGCGTTTACAATCTATGGTGCCAAAAGTGATTTTTCCCATTTTCAAGCATCTCTGACTTTTCTGTCAGGTTTCATGAGGGGCTAGAATTCCAGGATAGTATAAATACCCCCCAAATGACCCCATTTTGGAAAGAAGACATCCCAAAGTATTCAGTGAGAGGCATAGAAGATTTTATTTTTTGTCACAAGTTAGCGGAAAATGACACTTTGTGAAAAAAAAAAAAAGTTTCCATTTCTTCTAACTTGCGACAAAAATTTTTTAAATCTGCCACGGACTCGCTATGCTCCTTTCTGAATACCTTGAAGTGTCTACTTTCCAAAATGGGGTCATTTGTGGGGTGTGTTCACTGTCCTGGCATTTTGGGGGGTGCCTAATTGTAAGCACCCCTGTAAAGCCTAAAGATGCTCATTGGACTTTGGGCCCCTTAGCGCAGTTAGGCTGCAAAAAAGTGCCACATATGTGGTATTGCCATACTCAGGAGAAGTAGTTTAATGTGTTTTGGGGTGTATTTTTACACATACCCATGCTGGGTGGGAGAAATATCTCCGTAAATGACAATTGTTTTATTTTTTTTACACACAATTGTCTATTTATAGAGATATTTCTCCCACTCAGCATGGGTATGTGTAAAAATACACCACAAAACACATTATACTACTTCTCCTGAGTACGGCAATACCACATGTGTGGCACTTTTTTGCACCCTAACTGCGCTAAAGGGCCCAAAGTTCAATGAGTACCTTTAGGATTTCACAATTCATTTTGAGAAATTTCGTTTCAAGACTACTCCTCACTATTTAGGGCCCATAAAATGCCAGGACAGTATAGGAACCCCACAAATTACCCCATTTTAGAAAGAAGACACCCCAAGGTATTCCGTCAGGAGGATGGTGAGTTCATAGAAGATTTTTTTTTTGTCACAAGTTAGCGGAAATTGATTTTAATTGTTTTTTTTTCACAAAGTGTCATTTTCCGCTAACTTGTGACAAAAAATAAAATCTTCTATGAACTCACCATACTCCTAACGGAATACCTTGGGGTGTCTTCTTTCTAAAATGGGGTCATTTGTGGGGTTCCTATACTGCCCTGGCATTTTAGGGGCCCTAAACCGTGAGGATTAGTCTTGAAACCAAATGTCGCAAAATGACCTGTGAAATCCTAAAGGTACTCATTGGACTTTGGGCCCCTTAGCGCACTTAGGGTGCAAAAAAGTGCCACACATGTGGTACCGCCGTACTCAGGAGAAGTAGTATAATGTGTTTTGGGGTGTATTTTTACACATACCCATGCTGGGTGGGAGAAATATCTCTGTAAATGACAATTGTTTGATTTTTTTTACACACAATTGTCCATTTACAGAGAGATTTCTCCCACCCAGCATGGGTATGTGTAAAAATACACCCCAAAACACAATATACTACTTCTTCTGAGTACGTAGATACCACATGTGTGACACTTTTTTGCAACCTAGGTGCGCTAAGGGGCCTAACGTCCTATTCACAGGTCATTTTGAGGCATTTGGATTCTAGACTACTGCTCACGGTTTAGGGCCCCTAAAATGCCAGGGCAGTATAGGAACCCCACAAGTGACCCCATTTTAGAAAGAAGACACCCCAAGGTATTCTTTTAGGAGTATGGTGAGTTCATAGAAGATTTTTTTTTTGTCACAAGTTAGCGGAAAATGACACTTTGTGAAAAAAAAAACAATACATATCAATTTCCGCTAACTTGTGACAAAAAATAAAATCTTCTATGAACTCATCATACACCTAACAGAATACCTTGGGGTGTCTTCTTTCTAAAATGGGGTCACTTGTGGGGTTCCTATACTGCCCTGGCATTTTAGGGGCCCTAAACCGTGAGGAGTAGTCTTGAACCCAAATGTCTCAAAATGACCTGTGAAATCCTAAAGGTACTCACTGGACTTTGGGCCCCTTAGCACAGTTAGGCTGCAAAAAAGTGTCACACATGTGGTATCGCCGTACTCAGAAGAAGTAGTATAATGTGTTTTGTGGTGTATTTTTACATATAACCATGCTGGGTGGGAGAAATAACTCTGTAAATGACACATTTTTGATTTTTTTACACACAATTGTCCATTTACAGAGAGATTTCTCCCACCCAGCATGGGTATGTGTAAAAATACACCACAAAACACATTATACTACTTCTCCTGAGTATGGCGATACCACATGTGTGACACTTTTTTGCAGCCTAGGTGCGCTAAGGGGCCCAACGTCCTATTCACAGGTCATTTTGAGGCATTTGTTTTCTAGACTACTCCTCACGGTTTAGGGCCCCTAAAATGCCAGGGCAGTATAGGAACCCCACAAGTGACCCCATTTTAGAAAGAAGACACCCCAAGGTATTCTGTTAGTGGTATGGTGAGTTCATAGAAGATTTTATTTTTTGTCACAAGTTAGTGAAAAATGACACTTTGTGAAAAAAACAATAAAAATCCAATTTCCGCTAACTTTTGACAAAAAATAAAATCTTCTATGAACTCATCATACACCTAACAGAATACCTTGGGGTGTCTTCTTTCTAAAATGGGGTCACTTGTGGGGTTCCTATACTGCCCTGGCATTTTACGGGCCCAAAACTGTGAGTAGTCTGGAAACCAAATTTCTCAAAATGACTGTTCAGGGGTATAAGCATCTGCAAATTTTGATGACAGGTGGTCTATGAGGGGGCAAATTTTGTGGAACCGGTCATAAGCAGGGTGGCCTCTTAGATGACAGGATGTTTTGGGCCTGATCTGATGGATAGGAGTGCTAGGGGGGTGACAGGAGGTGATTGATGGGTGTCTCAGGGGGCGGTTAGAGGGGAAAATAGATGCAATCAATGCACTGGGGAGGTGATCGGAAGGGGGTCTGAGGGGGATCTGAGGGTTTGGCCGAGTGATCAGGAGCCCACACGGGGCAAATTAGGGCCTGATCTGATGGGTAGGTGTGCTAGGGGGTGACAGGAGGTGATTGATGGGTGTCTCAAGGTGTGATTAGAGGGGGGAAATAGATGCAAGCAATGCACTAGCGAGGTGATCAGGGCTGGGGTCTGAGGGCGTTCTGAGGTGTGGGCGAGTGATTGGGTGCCCGCAAGGGGCAGATTAAGGTCTAATCTGATGGGTAACAGTGACAGGTGGTGATAGGGGGTGATTGATGGGTAATTAGTGGGTGTTTAGAGGAGAGAAGAGATGTAAACACTGCACTTGGGAGGTGATCTGATGTCGGATCTGCGGGCGATCTATTGGTGTGGGTGGGTGATCAGATTGCCCGCAAGGGGCAGGTTAGGGGCTGATTGATGGGTGGCAGTGACAGGGGGTGATTGATGGGTGGCAGTGACAGGGGGTGATTGATAGGTGATTGACAGGTGATTAGTGGGTTATTACAGGGAATAACAGATGTAAATATTGCACTGGCGAATTGATAAGGGGGGGTCTGAGGGCAATCTGAGCATGTGGGCGGGTGATTGGGTGCCCGCAAGGGGCAGATTAGGGTCTAATCTGATGGGTAACAGTGACAGGTGGTGATAGGGGGTGATTGATGGGTGATTGATGGGTAATTAGTGGGTGTTTAGAGGAGAGAAGAGATGTAAACACTGCACTTGGGAGGTGATCGGATGTCGGATCTGCGGGCGATCTATTGGTGTGGGTGGGTGATCAGATTGCCCGCAAGGGGCAGGTTAGGGGCTGATTGATGGGTAGCTGTGACAGGGGGTGATTGACGGGTGATTGACAGGTGATTGACAGGTGATCAGGGGGGATATATGCATACAGTACACGGGGGGGGGGGGGGTCTGGGGGGGGGGGTCTGGGGAGAATCTGAGGGGTGGGGGGGTGATCAGGAGGGAGTAGGGGGCAGATTAGGGACTAAAAAAAAAATAGCGTTGACAGATAGTGACAGGGAGTGATTGATGGGTGATTAGGGGGGTGACTGGGTGCAAACAGTGGTCTGGGGGGTGGGCAGGGGGGGTCTGAGGGGTGCTGTGGGCAATCAGGGGGCAGGGGGGGGGGAAATCAGTGTGCTTGGGTGCAGACTAGGGTGGCTGCAGCCTGCCCTGGTGGTCCCTCGGACACTGGGACCACCAGGGCAGGAGGCAGCCAGTATAATAGGCTTTGTATACATTACAAAGCCTATTATACATACGTGCAGCGGCGATCCGGGTGCTAGTAACCCGCCGGCGCTTCCGAACGGCCGGCGGGTTACAGCGAACGGTGGGCGGAGCCAGTCCCCGGCGGCTGATCGCGTCACGAATGACGCGATCGCCGCATAGCCACTCCCGCAGCCGCCCCCGCCGATGGGCGTATTGCGGTCGTTTGGGCCCGGACTTTGCCGCCGCCCATCGGCTGGGGGCGGTCCTTAAGTGGTTAAGGGGCCTAAAAATGTCTTTACACCAATCTTAGTGGGACCTATTATATCAGTTCTCAATAAATGATCCGTCAAGGACTTACCCTTTCAGTAGACAAAGGGTGATAGCTAATTCTAGCAGTGATTCTAAGGGAACGCCCATACATGGACCAGGCGTTAAGATTTGAGAAGACGGGATTGAACGAACATAAAAATAATATAAAAAATCCAAATAAAGGTGCAGGAAAAAAAGAGAAAAACAGGGACTGCCCCCTAGCAAGACAATTTTGTGAATTTAACCACAACGCCAGCCCAATGCAATGGCAGGTGTTGGAATTTTGGTTGCTCTTTACTGATAAAAAATGTTGAGCCCACTTACCTAATTTAAAGGCTTGATAAAAAAGAGGTTGAAGAGTCAGCACCAAATGCACTGCGGGGTACAGAGATGGAAAAGGGCACCTGTTGTGGTGTGCACTCAATACATGTAGTCCAGTTGCAGCAGTAGAAAGACAAGCAAGGCACTATCCACAATGCTCACGATTATTTATTGCCCACCATCACCAGCATGAACAGAATACAGGAAACAAGTTCATAAACGCTCTACCCCCATGGTAACACATACCAGTCGGTGCAGGATCTAGAGAGCCAGTCCTTTTAGCACAAACCATGGAAGCAGGATCCGCAAACCAGACTTGGCTAAGTGAAAAAATGTCTGTTCTTTATTAAATAATGTCACATGACAAAAAGGTAGTGCAATAAAATCACAGGATCGACTAACGCGTGTCGGGCTTACAATCTGCCCTTAGTCATAGTCAAAGTGTACCTGTTAAGGAAGCGGCTTATAAAGGGCTGGAAGGGATGACTCCACCTCTCTCAGACCAACAGCCAGATCCTTAAAGGGAAACATTACATACAAACAATAAAAACAATCTTACAATTTACAAAGTGTTCACAAAATGTGTAAAAAGATAAAAGTAATGTTAAAAAGAGGTAACCACTGGATCAAAAACATAGTTACAAGAAAACACCTCAAGGAAGGCAAATGCAGAAAAGCAAAAAAGTAGTATCATGGCAGTCAGTAATCATACACTAGGTTCAAATCCCAGCGTTTGTTCAAACCATTAGGTGTGCGAGTGCCTAACCTATAAATCCAGTAGGCCTCTCGTTTCAGGAGGAGTCTCAATATTTCCCCCCCCCCCCCCCCCCCCCCTGGGAGGGAGGCTGACTCGTTCCACTCCCTGGAAACTGAATGATTTTAAATCACCTTGGTGAACTGTTTCAAAATGTTTAGAGACTGCTGACTTCTGAAAGGTATTCCAGTGTGTGCCACAATAGTGCTCAGCTATGCGAGCTCTTAGGTTGCGAGTTGTGCAACCCACATATTGGATCTTACACTGAGAACAGGGTATAACATAGATAGTGTATTTTGTATCACAATTGACATATTGTTTAATAGGAAAGCTGGTGTTGAATGAGTAGGAGGACACCATAGTTCCTCGCTTATGGCAATGGCAATACTTACAGGTTCGAAAGCCACAGGGGTATGTAATGAGGAAGGAGACCTGAAGAGACTAGGGGAGAGGATGGAGCCCAGAGTTCTAGTCTTTCTGGCAGAGAAGCGACAACCGCCATCAAAAACTTTTTTAAGTTTAGGATCTGAATACAGAACTGGAAGATGTTTCCTTACAATATTGGTAATTTTTGTAAATTCCAGACTGTATTCTGTGACAAAAGTCACTTTATCGGTCCCGTCTCCATCCCATCCCGCAGCCCCCAACAGGTCTGAGCGTGTCCTCAGACCTGTTGGGGGCTGCAGGATGGGATGGAGCCCATTTTTGTCATGTGACATTATTTAATAAAGAACAGACATTTTTTCACTTAGCCAAGTCTGGTTTGCGGATCCTTCTTCCATGGTATGAACAGAGTACAATTAGCAAAGATGTGACGGCCTAACAGCCGTTTCGCGGTAATCCGCTTCCTCAGAGACCAGTAGTCACCAGTGAATGGTGTAATTTAAAGGCGTGGGTATGTTTATGTGATGTCTATATATGGAAGCAGGAAAAATGGGCGCATATGAGAAGTGGACAAATCAGGCGCCACCATTGACTTTAATGTTAGATATCGGCTATTGGGCACAAAACTGGATGAATGGGGTGCCCGTTAAACTGTTTTGTGCCTACTGTTATTTATCGTTTTTACAATACTAAAATGACAAATATTGTTATAAAATTCATTTTCACAATTATCATTTTTGTAAATGATCGTTTTAACTTTTCAATATTTGAATATTTTACTTTTTTTTATCATTTTTACATTCGTTTTCCTGATTATAATTACGTTAATTATCGTTTTGAAAATGTGTAAAAATGAATTTTAAAACAAAGTGATCATTTAAAAGGAATGTATTTGTAAACCAATATTTTTATGCTTATTACTGGAAAATAATAAATTCGGCTGTATCCTGCGCCCTTTTTTTCATAGCGTCTCTCTCTTTAATGCACGCCTATATATATATGTCTGTGTTAAACCAGAAGACCAAGCACTTGACAAAGGTCACCGGGCCGAGACGTTGCGCTGGTTTGTTGCTATGTGACCACTTCTTATATGCCTCATTAATGAATTTAGAATTTAACCTTGAACAGGTTGTTTAGAATCGATTGTCTGTTGGGGTGTGAGGATCCCTTTCTGACCTAAAAACTCCCTGCAGAATTAAAGTGTACCTGAAGGGAAAAAAAGTGCCTCTAGGGGGTACTTACCTCGGGAGAGGGAAGCCTCTGGATCAAAAAGAGGCTTCATCCTTCCTCCTCACCAGAGGGGATCCAGCGCTAGGACCCTAGAAGATCCGCTTGTCGGGAGCCTAGTGCAGGAGCAGTATCAGCGTCCACTTGGGCTCTACTGTGCAAGTGCGAGTGATCTGCGCCTGCGTAGTCGAGAGACCCTGATTGGACTCAGCTATTCTGCCACAGCCCAATGGAAAAGCCACTGCCTGCGAGCAGCAGCTACTGTAAATAATATTGTCGTCTTTTGCTCTGGGCTGCCAGCGCTGGATTGGGCTGGCGGATGGAGACTGGGAAGCCTCATTAAGATCCAGAGGCTTCCCCCTACCAAGGTAAGTATCTGATTTTTTTCTTCATTTTTCTCACTTACAGGTTTACTTTAAGGCGTACTTGAGATGACAGGGAATAAAAGTTTTGCATATACCTGGGACTTCCTCCAGCCCCCTCTACGCCAATCGTTCCCTCGCCGCTGTCTTCCACCTACTGGATTGCTCGGTAGATGCAGCGTTAGATTCATCAGTTAGGGGCAGCAAATGACAAATATGACGAATGGGGCATCTACTGAGCAATCCAGGAGGATGGTGGCGACTGGCAAAAGAGCATTTGGTGTGGAGGGGGCTGGAGAAAGCCCCAGATATGTATAAAACGTTTATATCCTGTTGTCTCTGGTTTACTTTAAAGAGAACCCGAGGCAGTTCCTTGTGGGGCAGATGGGACACAGAGGCATGTTTTCTGCCTCATGACATGCCTCTGTGTCCCCCCACCGCCGCTTTCTCCCCCCCCACACACACACCGTCGCGCTATGGCCCCCTGAGATTAGCGACAACATTTGTCGCTATCTCGGAGGGTAAATAGAGGAGGTGTTCCTGCAGGCTTTCTAGAACTGCCATAGGGCAGCTCTCTCTCTGGCCACGACCCCTGCCTCTCCCCCGCCTCCCTGCATGCTGTGAGAGAAAATTAAATTCTCCTTCCAGCGTCATGACCCAGAGGTCACAAAAGTAAAAGTGGGCCAGTGCGGCCCACAGGGGCGGCGGAGAGCGGTGGGGATAGCGGCTACCTGATCCACACAGTCCCCTGGATCAGGTAGTGTAATCTTTTTTTATTGTATGAGCCCACCTCGGGCTCACTTTAAGCGAGGCCACCAAACCGTGTGCAAATCTTAAATAATAAATTTGCTGTCATTTTATAAAAAAATAAGATTTTAGGCGGTAAAAATATGAACAGTATATTGAATGATTAACATACCTCTGTTTGAACTTTAATAATACAAATATAATGAGCGCTAATAGTACTAAGACTGTCGTCCCAACTAGGCCATAACGAACGTGGTTACTGGTGTTCTGGCTAGATGAAGTTTCCTCAAAAGGGACGGTTGTGGATGTGGATTCTGTAGTTTTCTGAAGATCATCTTTCTTGTTGTAAGAATTGCATATTCCTACCGCTGCATATTTAAACATTGTTTCTGTAAAAGGAATTCAACATTACTGGAATGTATGATAGAATAGAGAGGGAATTATATTAACACTCACTTGTAGACATTTAAATCATTAAAAGCACACCTGAACTGTTCTCAAACCTGAAGCCTTTTACTTACATGAGGCTTTTTCCAGCTCTCCATAGTCCGTGAGGTCCCTTAGTGTCCTTTGAAGCCCTTCCATTCTCTCGCTAATGGCTCCATAATATGTGTGACCGAAATGTTAGTCGCACCAACCGCACATGCGCGGCTCCATCTGTGCACCCATCTTGTGCTCCCATCACCAGGAGCATTCTGCGCATGCGTGGTTCTCGAAAGAATGAGACCAGTGGGACCGGGAGAGGAGCAGTAGACGAGCCAGGAGGATAATGGAGGACCTTACAGCCTACGGTGGGCTGGAGGAAGCCCCAGGTAAGTACCAATTTCATTTTTAACGACTGCTCAGGGTCCCTTTAAGTCATTTTTACCTCCACCGTAGAGCAGCAGTCACGAAACCTAAATCATCAAATCACATACCTCCCAACATTTGAGCTTTATAAAGCGGGACACTTAGGCCACACCCCTGGTCACACCCGCAACCCCCTAGCCACGCCCACCTTTTTTTAAATTTTTTTTTTAAATAAATATTTTTTATTAATAAATACTAATTACTCCCGAAAGGGGAAGCGCGTGAGGGTGCCAGTGGGTGGGGAGGAGGGTGGGGGTGGCCGTGGGTGGGCACAGAGGGGAAAAAAACGATCGAGGCACCAGCCCGGGGATGCGGTATGCGGCATGGATGGCCGCTGCCATTACGTTTCTCCCTCCCTCTCTCCTAATGTGCCCCCCAGTGTCCCCCCTGCCTGCAGAGTAAAAAATGCGCAGCGGAGCGGGCTGTAAATCTTACCATTGCCTCTCCACACCAGGACCTCATCTGGCTCTTCTTGGCTTCCTGCTTCCGTTGACGTCACAGGAAGCAGGAAGCCAGAAGACCAGATGATATCCCGGTACACAGCGGAGAGGCAATGGTAAGATTTAAAGCCCGCTCCGCTGCGCATTTTTTACTCTGCAGGCAGGAGGGACACTGGGGGCACATTAGGAGGGAGAAATTTAATGGCGGCGGCCATCCATGCCGCATACCGCATCTGCGACTAGTCTCCTCTCCGTGACAAATGCACGCTGCCCAGTGACAGCGTGAGGGAGGGCTCAAAGCGAAACTGCCACGGCGAAATTGTGGCACTTGGACCCTATGAAATCAAAATAATCAGTGTACTCCTGGTATTGAAAATTGCATGTTAAAATAATCAGGAGATCCAGAGTTACTGTTCACATTTTCTTGTGAATGTTATAACTATTCATTGATGCTTAAAGGGAATCTTAACTGAGAGGGATATGGAGGTTTCCTTTTAAATAATACCAGTTGCCTGGCAGTCCTGCTGATCTCTGTGTCTGCAATAGTGGCTGAATCACACACCTGAAACAAGCATGCAGCTAATCCAGTCTGACTTCAGTCAGAGCACCTCATCTGCATGCTTGTTGAGGGGCTGTGGCTGAAAGTATTAGAGACACAGGATCAGCAGGACAGCCAGGCAACTGGTATTATTTTAAAAAGAAAAATCCATATCCTTCTCAGTTTAGGTTTTCTTTAAAAAGAGATGACATTTTGTATAGAGCTTTACAAAGAATGATAAATAGCTCACTAAAGCCATGTACAGATGCTTGTGTTGCCACCAGAAACAAAAGTGTGTGTTATTGTTTTGGGAGATAAACTATTGTTACCCACACAGAAACACTACTAGGCTCTGTGCTTCTTCTATCATATTGGGATTGATTCACAGAAACTTGGCATACAGTACGTATGGATTGGGCACAGGTGATCTGGGAGCATGGTGGGCCGAATGACGGCTCTCCCCGCAGCTGCTCAAATCCCCACCATTTCCCCTCCGAGTCGTTGCAAGGGACAGGTAATTCAGGATCTGGCAACTGCTGGAGCCCCAAATAACTGCTACGCGCCCCACGCAGCATTACACTAGTCCTATGGCTGCCAGGGGAATAACTTCAGGGCAGGGGCAAATAGCTGTAGGGCGCCCCAACTCCTACCCTTCCCTTCCTCCGATACAGGGGACTATACTTCAGACCAGGTGTTTGTGGCTACACTTGTTATGGGTGTGAAGATCATGATGACCACACTTGTTTTATGACCCTTGTGAGATGGGCTCCCAGGCCGTGAAGGGCACCAAGGGGAGGCAAGGGAAGGGGTGTGACCATGGGAGGGGTATAAATTGTAATTACACCTCTGAAGACTGGGCCCAGCTTTGGTGCTCGGCACTGTGCGCCAAAATGACCTGATTCGGAAACTTGGTGCATATTTACTAAACTGTGGTTAGTAAATAGTAGATGACATGCAATGCATTGCAGTCTACTCAAATTGTGTGGTGAGGTTTAATGCATACTATTCTGATATTACAGCAGTTTAGTAAATCGACCCCATTATCTCCAATTTATCTCTCAAGGGCCTGGAGCATGAATATCTGGTAAATTTGCCATGTGCAGACAGTGCACGGCAATTTTGCCAGTATGTTACCATAGAAGTGCTGCAGTAACTTGCGCAGTGTAACAGGCACTGCTTCCCTAGTTTTAGTACTGGTAACATTTACCTGACAACTCCTGTTATACACACAACCAGGCCTGGATTTACATCACAGCAGCCTATAGGCACAGATGTCCTGGCGCCCTAGACTTCACCCTCCAGGAACCCACAAACCCCCACCGAACTGTGTCACAAGTGCACTGGCTGGTCCAACTTTCACCTCCCCCCTGTCGTGATATCGCAGCTAGTTATGATGTTGGGATAATATGCAGAACACAGAAGCCATATTTTCCCATTTTTCTGCCTGTGTCACATGGGTATGGCTGCTACAAGGAAGCTGTTACCTGGAGTTGCTTGCTTGGAGCAAGGAAATGGCTCATTAGGCCACTAGCCAGTCCTCTTTGATCTGCTGTCTCAGGTGGGATTGTCTGTGAAACTACGTTTGCATTAAGTTCCTGGGGTAGCAGGGAACTGCTAATTAGCAGCCACTTGAGGAAGAATAGGCTGGTCTGCATGGCTTTCGATCTTTGTATTCGTGTAAACAGCTGCCCGTTGGCCAAAATACAATCTGACTAATTGAGCCTGCCAAGTTCAAAGTGGACAGGAAAAGCCTTGGAATTTACATATGACAGCCTGTTGAAATGTTGGGAAGCCAGGACGCCTGGCAAGCTGTCACCCATCACCTGGAGAGGGGAAATCTCGGAAAGATCAAAAGTAAAACAACCTAGGAATTAAATTATGTCTGAAGAGTTAATTAACACTAGTTCCTCCCCTTCCCAATGAAGTTGCAGCCTCCAGGCATATCTCCCAGTATAAAAAGCAGGGCCAGATGCCTAAAAATCATCTTCTCTTGGAGGTAGCGCATAGCTAGGGATGATCACGATCGAATCGGAAACGGCGTTCTCCCGCCAACCACGTTCTAACCTACGATGGTAACGTTTTTTATTTCCCTTTTATTTTTGAAAATTGTCTTGTGTGTATCATTGTAACTTTTTACTTTGTTTTGTACATCTTTTGTATATATTATTTTCTGCATTGTTCCACTTTTTTTTGGAATATTAAATCGTTATTTAATAAGTTTGACTTCTGCTGTACTAAGCTAACACTCATAGCCTAGAAGAGACTGAAGTGTAACTGTGTATAATTCCATGCCTGATTGTATGATTGAGCAACACTACCGTATAAGATTGTAATTGCATTGTGTGTATGGGGCACTTCTGCGCTCGACAGCAGAGTGGGAAGTCTCAGATTGGCTAACAGTATCGTTCGGAACGACTGTTAGTGGTTTTGCTCCACTACAGTGTAAGATTGCAATTGTGCGTGTGTGTGGGGGTGTTTGTCATACGTTGGCCTAAAGCGCGCAGCTGACCCAACGTACGAAAACGCCAGTGCGAGTAACTCGACAGCAGAGTGCATGGGTCTAGCGACAGCTAGTGGTGGCAGTGAGAAGTGTTCTGAGGGGTCACAGCCTTGTTTTAGCTTGAATAAGGCTGCTCCCCGCTTGATCTGGCCAAACCCGCAGTCGGGAACCGTACCTGCAGGTGCGCCGTGAGGCCAGTTCCTGACACCCCCTACTTCCCCTGCCCGGCATAGGTAGCTCCAGGTGCCCCATAGTATTAGGTCAAATAAAGTACCCTCAGTGTTAAGTAGCTAGAGGCAGGGCCGGATTTACCAATAAGGCACTGTAGGCTCATGCCTACAGGCACATGGTGATGGTAAAGGCAGCTCACTCCCCTCCCCGAGTGCCTCCCTCCTTCCTTCCCTATGCAGTGTCCTGATGAGGGTGTAAATGAGAGTTTACTCACCCGGCTCTCAGCATTCCACTGACCAGATCTCCCTTTAGTTAGGGTGCTTAAAATTCAGGGTCCTTCTGGCTACCTAATACTAAGGGGCACCTGTAGTTACCTATGACGGGCAAGGGAAGTAAGGGAAAAGTGACAGCTGGGCCAGCCAGGTACACTTGCAGTGTGGTTCGGTGGGTGTTTGTGGGTTCATGGAGGGTGAAGTCTAAGGTGCCAGGACAACTGTGCCTATAGGCTCCTGTGATGTAAATCCGGGTCTGGCTAGTGGTGCCTCTGACTCACGGGAGATCTCATCAGTGGAATGGAGAGAGCTGGGTGAGTAACCTCTCATTTACACTCTCATCAGGGCTCTGCATAGGGAAGGAGGGAAGGAGACAATAGAGGAGGGGACTGAGCCGCCTTGCCTTTATCAGGTGCCTACAGTGCCTTATGGTACATCCAGCCCTGCACACAATTGTGTTCTTGTATAATGATCATTATGCTGTTAAGCCGCATCTACACGCCTAGATGCGGCCGCGATGTTCCTTATCAATCGAGCCGATTGATAAGATCCGACAGGACGGATCTCCGTACCGCCGATTCCCTGCTCGCTCCCCGCGAGGGGACAATGGCAGGGAATCGAGCGGAAGATAAGCAGCGCCGGCGGGGACGAGCGGGGAATCGAATCCGGTGCACGCGCGGCGAGCGGGGACACGGCGGGTACGCGCGGGGACGCGGAAGAGGCGATCCGGATCGCGGCCGCATCTACGCGTGTAGATGCGGCTTTAGTTTAGTGAATACACCCCTTTATCTATTGAATGATCTCTCCTTATCTGTTTATCTCAAGGAATATCTCTCTTTATAATAAAAAAAGAGAAAAATGAGTAAGGCAAGATGACTTAGGAAATATGTTTTATGAATGAACCTCAAAGAGAGGGGAGGAGTGGGAGGATTTCCACTGTAAGCTGCAGCAGGAACCACAATAGCGGTCAGTCGACTACTATCCAACCTCACCGATCACTCAAACAGAGCCCACCGGTACCCATGCTAGATTTCCCTTGAGATCATTATCAATGTTCTGCATTTAAATAGAGATAACATTATTAATATCACTTTAGAGAATATACTGTTTATGTCACTGACTGCCACTTATTATTATTATTATTATGATGTATTTATTTAGCACTGACCTCTTCTGCAGCACTTTACAGAGTACATAGTCATGTCACTGACTGTCCTCAGAGAAGCTCACAATCTAATCCTACCATACTCATAGTCTAATGTCCTACCATATTATTATTATGCATTTATATAGCACTGACATCTTCTGCAGCACATTACAGAGTACATAGTCATGTCACTGACTGTCCTCAGAGGAGCTCACACTCTAATCCTACCATAGTCATAGTCTAATGTCCTACCATATTATTATTATGTATTTATATAGCACTGACATCTTCTGCAGCACATTACAGAGCACATAGTCATGACACTGACTGTCCTCAGAAAAGCTCACAACCTAATCCTGTCATAGTCTAATGTCCTACCATATTGCTATTATGTATTTATATAGCACTGACATCTTCTGCAGCACTTTACAGAGTACATAGTCATGTCACTGACTGTCCTCAGAGGAGCTCACAATCTAATCCTACCATAGTCATAGTCTAATGTCCTACCATATTATTATTATGCATTTATATAGCACTGACATCTTCTGCAGCACATTACAGAGTACATAGTCATGTCACTGACTGTCCTCAGAGGAGCTCACACTCTAATCCTACCATAGTCATAGTCTAATGTCCTACCATATTATTATTATGTATTTATATAGCACTGACATCTTCTGCAGCACATTACAGAGCACATAGTCATGACACTGACTGTCCTCAGAAAAGCTCACAACCTAATCCTGTCATAGTCTAATGTCCTACCATATTGCTATTATGTATTTATATAGCACTGACATCTTCTGCAGCACTTTACAGAGTACATAGTCATGTCACTGACTGTCCTCAGAGAAGCTCACAATCTAATCCTACCATAGTCATAGTGTAATGTCCTGTCATATTATTATTATGTATTTATATAGCACTGACATCTTCTGCAGCACATTACCGAGTACATAGTCATGTCACTGACTGTCCTCAGAGGAGCTCACAATCTAATCCTACCATAGTCATAGTCTAATGTCCTACCATATTATTATTATGCATTTATATAGCACTGACATCTTCTGCAGCACATTACAGAGTACATAGTCATGTCACTGACTGTCCTCAGAGGAGCTCACACTCTAATCCTACCATAGTCATAGTCTAATGTCCTACCATATTATTATTATGTATTTATATAGCACTGACATCTTCTGCAGCACATTACAGAGCACATAGTCATGTCACTGACTGTCCTCAGAGGAGCTCACAATCTAATCCTACCATAGTCATAGTCTAATGTCCTACCATATTATTATTATGTATTTATATAGCACTGACATCTTCTGCAGCACATTACAGAGCACATAGTCATGACACTGACTGTCCTCAGAAAAGCTCACAACCTAATCCTGTCATAGTGTAATGTCCTGTCATATTATTATTATGTATTTATATAGCACTGACATCACCTGCAGTACATTACAGAGTACATAGTCATGTCACTGACTGTCCTCAGGAGAGCCCACACTCTAATCCTACCATAGTCATAGTGTAATGTCCTACCATATTATTATTATGCATTTATATAGCACTGACATCTTCTGCAGCACATTACAGAGTACATAGTCATGTCACTGACTGTCCTCAGAGGAGCTCACACTCTAATCCTACCATAGTCATAGTCTAATGTCCTACCATATTATTATTATGTATTTATATAGCACTGACATCTTCTGCAGCACATTACAGAGCACATAGTCATGACACTGACTGTCCTCAGAAAAGCTCACAACCTAATCCTGTCATAGTGTAATGTCCTGTCATATTATTATTATGTATTTATATAGCACTGACATCACCTGCAGCACATTACCGAGTACATAGTCATGTCACTGACTGTCCTCAGAGGAGCTCACAATCTAATCCTACCATAGTCATAGTCCAATGTCCGACCATATTATTATTATGTATTTATATAGCACTGGCATCGTCTGCAGCACATTACAGAGTACATAGGCATGTCACTGACTGTCCTCAGAGGAGCTCACACTCTAATCCTACCATAGTCATAGTCTAATGTCCTACCATATTATTATTATGCATTTATATGGCACTAACATCAGTGTAAATTAATGTCCTATCATACAGTTGTGCTCATAAGTTCATACCCCGGCAGAATTCATGTTTTCTTAACCCGTTTTTATTTAATACAAATGATAACACAAAACCCTTTCTTTTACTCATGGTTAGTTATTGGCTGAAGCCATTTATTGTCAAATAACCATGTCTTTTTAAGCCATAATCACTACACAAACTACCTTAATGACCCTGATCAAAAGTTTACATACCCTGGTGACTACCTGACACCAGTGTGTTGTATTGGTAACCATCTTCAGGGCCGGATTTGTACTCTTTATCGCCCAAGGCCACTGTCACCAGCCGTCTTCCCACCCACCAGTATAGGTAGCGACATGACACCTCCCCCCTTCCCTCCAGTATAGGCAGCCAGATAACTCCTCCCCCTTTTCCTCCAGTATAGGTAGCCAGATGACCCCTCCGCCCTTCCCTCCAGTATAGGTAGCCAGATGACTCCCTTAATCCCTCCTCCCCTCCCCCCCCCCCGTCCTCTTTCAGTATAAGTAGCCAGCTTGCCTTCACACCGCAGCAGCCATCAGTGTCACTCATTTCTCCGCTCGTCTCCAGTGCAGAAGCTTCCTCTTCCTTTCTTTCCAATGCTGCCCAAGTCCACAGCCGCCGGCCACAATGCAAACGTGCACAGAGAGCAAGATGGCTGCTGCACAGGCAGCTAGCAGCAGAGTACCGCGGTCAGGCGCTCGCCTGATCTCCCTGCATTGCAGCATTTGCAAGTTTGCACCGGTTTAGCCTGCTGCTTTGGTGCCCTTGCTCCTGTGGTGCCCTAGGCCATGGCCTAGATGGCTTTGCCCTAAATCCGGCACTGACCATCTTCACCTGTGATCTGATTGCTTGTAATTAGCAGGTTTGTATAAAAGGTAAATACGTTTCTCGACTCCTGACAGACCCTTGCATCTTGCAACCAGTGCTGCATTCATGTTTTTTTTTTTTTTTTTTTATTCTATGTCATGGGGAAAGCAAAAACAAAACAAAAAGTCAAAGCATCTGTGGAAAAGGTAGTTGAACTCGATAATACAGGAAAGTGTAAGAAAATATTGAAGGAACTGAGAATGCCAAGGTGAAGTGTTCAAACACTTATTGAGTAGTGGAAAATAAGTTCTGTTGAAACCAAACCACGGTCAGGTAGACCATCTGAAAAATCAGCCACATCATCTGTCAGAAAAATGGTTCAAGATGCAAGAAAAAAAGCCACAAATTATGTCAGGTGAAATACAGGACTCTGAAGCAATGTGATATAGCAGTTTCAAAATGTACAATGAGGAGGGACTTAAAGAAAGATGGGCTGCATGGTCGAGTTGCTAGAAAAAAGCCATATGTTAGGATTCCTCCTGTGGCGTGTTCTGTCCATTGCAGGTGGAGCCGCAGATGGACAGTTCTAGATTGTCAGCCTGCATTCGGTTGTGCATTCGCAATGAGTCACATTGTCATTTGCGATTGCTCTGCAGTTCTGGGCAGCTCAGAATGCTGTCATCATTCCACCAATGGCTTACTACAGCTGAACTGCAGCCAGATAGCCTTGGATTTCCTGCATGCATGTTGTTGCATAGGACTGCATGCATTGGTACAGATAGTCTTTCAGCTAGCAAATGGTAATCAAACCAGCTCAGGATTGAATGATTACCATTCAGCTGTGTGGAGATTTGCATGCTTGCATCCATTGGCTGATGCCAGCATAAAAGCCTGCCTCTCCTTTTAGACCCCGACCCGTCATAGTCTCAGCTCTGTCTAAGCTGTTACTGGGTCCTTTGATATTGTAAAATATACAGTGGTGTGAAAAACTATTTGCCCCCTTCCTGATTTCTTATTCTTTTGCATGTTTGTCACACTTAAATGTTTCTGCTCATCAAAAACCGTTAACTATTAGTCAAAGATAACATAACTGAACACAAAATGCAGTTTTAAATGATGATTTTTATTATTTAGTGAGAAAAAAAACTCCAAATCTACATGGCCCTGTGTGAAAAAGTGATTGCCCCCCCCCCCCTTGTTAAAAAACAACTTAACTGTGGTTTATAACACCTGAGTTCAATTTCTGTAGTCACCCCCAGGCCTGATTACTGCCACACCTGTTCGAATCAAGAAATCACTTAAATAGGAGCTATCTGACACAGAGAAGTAGACCAAAAGCACCTCAAAAGCTAGACATCATGCCAAGATCCAAAGAAATTCTGGAACAAATGAGAACAAAAGTACTGTAATTGAGATCAGTCTGGTAAAGGTTATAAAGCCATTTCTAAAGCTTTGGGACTCCAGCAAACCACAGTGAGAGCCATTATCCACAAATGGCAAAAACGTGGAACAGTGATGAACCTTCCCAGGAGTGGCCGGCCGACCACAATTACCCCAAGAGCGCAGAGAAAACTCATCCGAGAGGCCACAAAAGACCCCAGGACAACATCTAAAGAACTGCAGGCCTCACTTGCCTCAATTAAGGTCAGTGTTCACGACTCCACCATAAGAAAGAAACTGGGCAAAAATGGCCTGCATGGCAGATATCCAAGGCGCAAACCACTTTTAAGCAAAAAGAACATTAAGGCTCGTCTCAATTTTGCTAAAAAAACATCTCAATGATTGCCAAGACTTTTGGGAAAATACCTTGTGGACCGACGAGACAAAAGTTGAACTTTTTGGAAGGTGCGTGTCCCGTTACATCTGGCATAGAAGTAACACAGCATTTCAGCAAAAGAACATCATACCAACAGTAAAATATGGTGGTGGTAGTGTGATGGTCTGGGGTTGTTTTGCTGCTTCAGGACCTGGAAGGCTTGCTGTGATAGATGGAACCATGAATTCTACTGTCTACCAAAAAATCCTGAAGGAGAATGTCCGCCCATCTGTTCGTCCACTCAAGCTGAAGCGATCTTGGGTGCTGCAGCAGGACAATGACCCAAAACACACCAGCAAATCCACCTCTGAATGGCTGAAGAAAAACAAAATGAAGACTTTGGAGTGGCCTAGTCAAAGTCCTGACCTGAATCCTATTGAGATGTTGTGGCATGACCTTAAAAAGGCGGTTCATGCTAGAAAACCCTCAAATAAAGCTGAATTACAAAGATGAGTGGGCCAAAATTCCTCCAGAGCGCTGTAAAAGACTCGTTGCAAGTTATCGCAAATGCTTGATTGCAGTTATTGCTGCTAACGGTGGCCCAACCAGTTATTAGGTTCAGGGGGCAATTTCTTTTTCACACAGGGCCATGTAGGTTTTGAATTTTTTTTCTCACTAAATAATAAAAACCATCATTTAAAACTGCATTTTGTGTTCAATTATGTTATCTTTGACTAATAGTTAACGGTTTTTGATGAGCAGAAACATTTAAGTGTGACAAACATGCAAAAGAATAAGAAATCAGGAAGGGGGCAAATAGTTTTTCACACCACTGTATTCCTAGTCTTGTTACTTTCTAGTTCAGTTAACTTGTGGAGCTAGGATTATATATTTCCCATGGGGACATATATACATACTCCTTCTAGTGCAGAGAATTTGTATTGTTTGTATTACCTAATTAGTTCGCTGTATTGCTCCAGTCAGATCTAGCTAGTCTTCCTTGCTTATGTGATATATCGGTTCATCGCCAATATATACATATTCTAGTCAGCGTTTCTTATTTTCTTTGTATTCGTGCTACGGTGATATATCAGTGCCGCTGATATATACGTACTCGAACTGTTTATATCCTGTGTTTAGCTAGTCAGTTTTTAGCACGTTTCGGTAGGTTGCGCTTAGCGTGATCACCCGTGCTTAGCTAGCATAGTCCTGTCCTTGCAGGTAGCCATTGCTGCGGTTGCTATTGGCTACCTCACTCCAGTCTGTCTTGTATCTGTCTGAATGTTTGCTATCGCAAGAGCAGCACAACATCGCACTGCGCTGCCATTGCGTCTTATCAGAAGCCCAGAGCTGCAGTCGCTCTGGGTAGCCTGTGTAGCCTCTTCCATTATTCATCTCTCAGCCTTGTTGTGCTTGGTGGTCAGAAATTATGACCCCCCCAGCATTACACCATAACTACACAACTGCCACAAAGTATCCCACTTACAATACAAAACAATACAACACAGAGACAAGCCTCAGATCTTCCAGCACACAGTGATTTGGATAAATGAGACTAAAAGGCACAGGAAATTTGGTCAGAATTGATGGACATATGAATGCAGTAAGTTATCAAAAAATACTGCAGGAACATTTTCACTAATTGGCCAGGAAGCTGTGCATGGGACGTACTTGGACATTCCAACATGACAATGATCTAAAACACATGGCCAAGTGGACCTGTCATTGGCTACAGCAACATAAAGTGACGGTTCTGCAGTGGCCATCTCAGTCTCTTGACCTCAATATCATTGATATACATGAAAGGTGAGAGTACAAATACTGAAGTTGGCACAGCAGTATACAATGGAGAGTATAAACTGTGTCACGCAGGTCCGGGTGGTATCCAATCACCATGCTATGCGCGCTCTGACTGAGGGTACAAATGCATTCATAGGAGAAAAGGAATGTTGGTCAGCACTGCATGCATAAACTGTTTATTTCAAAGTGCGATGAGCAGCATTCCAGATACTAAAACACATGCAACAAGATTTGAAACTGGTGCACATCCCGGTCCTCGTGCGCAGTGGGTGATGGGTGTTGGGTGCAGGGTGCATGCTTAGCGTGCGTTTGCGGACTTCCTGGATAAGTAACCAGGCTTGTGACGTCATTTCCGTGTGCGTCACGAATTTCCGCTTTGTAGTTCCGCATTGGCGTCTATACGCGTCTAATTACGCATGTACACATGAAAAAATATGTTTGTCACGCATTTAAATGTACCGCTGTGCCTATTGCTAACAGGAATTTACTATTGCAAATAATCTAGTGGCCCAAAAAGGATACTGCGCCCACAATTGTATAAATAGAAAAATTAGGACCTTAATTATTTTAAAATGCCATTTTTGTGTAAAAATTGAGCATCAGTTCCATACAAAAAGTGGAACATACAATTTGTGGGCAAGCTTAGTGCAAACAGTGCAGAAAAAACTTTTTTGAACTACATACGAGTACAAAACAAAACTATATAAAAAAAGTGAATTACTTATTTATAAAAAAAAATGTACATAAGTACAATTACAAAGAGAGGGCTAGTGTGTTGGGCCAGACTAAAAAAACCCAACATGGTCCAGCACTACAAACCTGTAAATCCTAAGGTTAAGCTATGGAAGGGGGAGAAGATAATCGGGCTCGGTGTGTGCACTTAATATATATGACAGCTTTTACAACTTTATGGGTCTAAAAAACACTTAAGGTCTGTATGATCATTCATCCCTAAGGTCCCCATGGCGTTAGAGTGGAGAATCAACATACGGTAGCCTCCTTTCTTTTCAGTCTTCTCTCTCTACCGCCTCCTCTCCTAGCTTGAGGGATGTGGCAAAGGGCTGCAAAGTTCAATTTAGAAGAATCACCATTATGTTCTTCCCTCATATGTTGTATCACTCTTGGCTATCCCTTGCCTGATTGGAGAGAATTGCAGTGCTCTCTAAATCTTTTATTCATACTCCTGGTGGTCTCACCATCGTAGAACCTGCCACAGGTACACCACAGAGCATAGATGATGAATTTGGTTTTGCACGTAAGAAAGGATTTCACTTTGAGTGTCAAAGGTCCCACATTATATACACGGTTCTGCTGCACATTTGTTTACACGATTTACAATGCCCACATCTGTGGTTTCCCTGTGGCAGTGCTTCAGATAGCCAATTCTGCCTTTTCGGGGGCACAAACTCACTTCGACAGAGCATAGAACCTATAGTGGGTGCCTTTTCGGAATGAAAACAGTGGGCCTTTTTACACTATGGATTTCAGGATTGGGTCTCTAAGAAGAATGTCCCAGTTCCTATGTATTACGTCTTTTACAAAGTCCAACATAGTGGTATACTCAAACGTGAAGGCTACTTTGTCTTTAACAGAATTCTCTGTGTGTGTTTCTTGCATCTCAACAAAGTAGTTCTGTCTTGTTTCATAGCTCTCTTATAGGACTTTTGTATTTTCTAAAGTTCCGCTTGCTGCTAGCCTAGAGCCCAGTTCCTCTGACTGTGCACGAAAGTCCGGATCGCTCGCATTGTTATGTCGCAGGAACTGGCTATAGGGGAGTGACCGAGTTACATGTTTTGGGTGAATGCTGGCATAATGCAATGGAGCATTTGAGGCAGTTGGTTTGCGATACCCTTTTAAAATAAGTGTGTCAGTCTTGATCTCTCTAGTTCTAGGTCCATCAATGGGATCCTGGTGTCATTAATGTTAGCTGTGAATGTCATGTTGACCTCATTAGAATTAAGATACCTCATAAAGGTTTTAAATGTTTCACAAGTCCTGGACCAAAAAACAAGGCATACATTGTAATGCGTGGCAAGCGTAATTTTTCATGCGTACATGTGTAATTAGACGCGTATAGACGCCAATGCGGAACCACAAAGCGGAAATTCGTGACGCACATGGAAATAATGCCACAAGCCTGGTTACTTATCCAGGAAGTCCCCAAACGCACGCTAAGCCTCTGTGGAAGCGCATTTTAGCACGAAACGGCCATCAGGCAGCTGTACCCTGCACCCACCTCCCATCACCCACTGCGCACGAGGACCGGGATGTGCACCAGTTTCATATCTTGTTGCATGTGCAGGCCCGGATTTCTGGGAAGGTGACAGAGGCCATGGCCTAGGGCGATAAAAATTAGCAGGGCGCAGGACTTGGAGAGATAAGAGGTCACATGTCAAAGTAAATCACCTCTCCTGCTTTGCTCTGGTCTGCCTAAATTCCAGAGATCCCTGCATCTCTCTTACTTTTGCAAAGTGTGTGTTATGGCAGTCAGCATCTGCTGTCACCTGTATGATAAGAGGGGACAAACAATCTGCTGTGAGAAGAAAAATATATGGTCTCAAGTAGCAGAACTCTTGAGTTCCGATTAGTTTTTCTCATTCAGCACGCATTCACGGGCAGAAATTAGCAGCTCTCCCCCTCCCTGACTGATGTTAATTTATTACTAGTAGGTCAGTGCTGTTAACCTCCCTGGCGGTAAGCCCGAGCTGAGCTCGGGCTATGCCGCGCAGGGGGAGATCTCAGCCCCTGGTGGGGCGATTTTCATTTTGTAAATTGCTGTGCGCGCAGCCAGCACTTTGCTAGCCGCGCGCACAGCTTGATCGCCGCCGCTCTGCGGCGATCGGCCGCACGCAGCGGCTGAAGAGGGCCCCCCCCCCGCCAGAGCCCTGCGCTGCCCGGATCAATGAGTTCCGGGCAGCGCTATGGGCTGGATCGTGTGTCCCTGACGTCAGGACGTCGGCTGACGTCCATGACGTCATCCCGATCGTCGCCATGGCGACAGGAGAAGCCAAACAGGGGAACGCGTTGTATACGCGTTCCCCTGTTTGCTATTGTTGCCGGCGGCGATCGGACTAGAGGGCCACATGCGCCCTCTAGTGGTGTTTCATGTAGCTACCACTCTGGTAGCTTTACATGAAACTTTAAAAAAAAAAATAAAAAAAATTGGAATTCTGCAATTTTTGCAGAAAAAATTAACCGCCAAGGAGGTTAAAGACCTCAGATCTGTTAGATTTATGGCTTTTTTTTTCTCCTAGAGAATGACAACAACATTCTTTCTGCTACAGTTTAACTCTTTCCTGGCTTGTTTTTGCCAGCAAAGTACTGTGTTGACCATCAGTGAAAGCAGGATGTTTTGAAACAGAATGACAACTGTTACATTTATTTATATTTACAAAACAATCAATGTGTCTCCTGCTGACTGTTTATATAGCTGTGTGCCTAACATCTTGTATACAGTAACAAAGTCTGCAGGCTCATTAACCTAAGGCTCACTGTTTTTCTTTTGGTTAGCCAATAAAAAGTGTTATTTTGTTACAAAACTTCCTGCTGACTGATTTTAAAATCTGTCTTAAGTGCTAAATTGTCACTGTGTAAAGTACACCTGAGCTTATGCTGGATACACACAATGCAATTTTCTGACAGCTTTAATGTCAGATCGACTATTTGCAACATGTCCGATCTGCTTTCCAATCAATTTTCTGAATGATTTTTCATAGAAGTGAACAGCAAATTGATCGAAAAATTGAAAATAGATCAGACATGATGAAAATAATCGACCTGACAGTAAATGTGTCAGAACATTGCATCGTGTGTTCCTAGCATTACACTACATCTATGCCAGTGTGTGTAGTGTCGGATCCTTCTACTTACCTGATCTCTGGTTTGGATGGGCTTCTCTGCATTGTGCTGCACTGTTCCCTATTTGTGCCTCTGACGGCAGCAAGTCGCACAGAGGACAAAGAAGCAGCGCTGTCCACTGGGGCTCCTTGTGATTTTGCACTCCTGTATGCATGTGCACAGGAGCCGAGGAGGTGTTATGGGTATGTGTACTTGACAAGTGCTGCTGAGTGCTCAAACATCAGCATCATTTCTGAAGTATGCAAGCCCAGAACACTATCGCCTGCTGTGCATGCAGACAGGAGCGTAGAATTACATGGAGTGGACAGAGCATGCACTGCTTCTTTGTTGAACGGGGCAAAGCAGCAAAGCAGAGGGGGGCCCGTTCAAACTAGTTAGAGTTGGACAGAATGGGGGGGGGGGCGGTTGGTGACAGCCGGCCTAGGGCGCTGGAAAGTACAAATCCGGCCCTGTGCATGTGTTTTAGTATCTGGAATGCTGCTGATCGCACTTTGAAATAAACAGTTTATGCATGCAGTGCCGACCAACATTCCTTTTCTCCTATGAAGGCTCAATTTTATTGAGCCACACTGAGGAGACCTCAAACATGCAGATCATGCAAGCCAGCCCAATAATTTACAGGAACTGGAGGATTTTTGCCAGGAAGAATGGGCAACTTTACCATCTGAGAAGATAAAAAACCTCATCCAAAAGCACCACAAAAGACTTCAAGCTGTCATTAATAGTAAAGGGGGCCATACGCGGTATTATAAACTAGGGTATGTCAACTTTTGATCAGGGTCATTTGCATAGTTTGTGCAGTGATTATGATTTAAAATCAGTTATTTGACACTAATGGCTTTAGCCAAACACTAACCAACCATGAGCGAAAGAAACGTTTTTGTGGTATCATTCATATTGTATGAAAAACGGTTAAGAAATCGAAAATTCTAACAGGGTATTTATACTTATGAGCACAAATGTATACTAGTACTATATTTTAGAACAGAAGTGACATTGGTAATGGGAGTACATTGCCTTTTCGATGGTTCTATCTTTTCATTTATTTTAGGCACTCTTAAATGTACAGTTTAGTCTTACTTTTTTAACACCATGGATTTTGAATTTGCCTTAAAGAGACTCCATAACAAAAATTGCATCCTGTTTTTTATCATCCTACAAGTTCCAAAAGCTATTCTAATGTGTTCTGGCTTACTGCAGCACGTTCTACTATCACCATCTCTGTAATAAATCAACTTATCTCTCTCTTGTCAGACTTGTCAGCCTGTGTCTGGAAGGCTGCCAAGTTCTTCAGTGTTGTGGTTCTGTGATGCATCTCCCCCTTCCAGGCCCCTCTCTGCACACTGCCTGTCTATTATTTAGATTAGGGCAGCTTCTCTCTTCTCTCTTATCTTTTACAAGCTGGATAAATCCTCCTCTGAGCTGGCTGGGCTTTCACATACTAATGAATTACATACAGGCAGAGCTGTCTGCACTCTGCAGGAAGAAACAGCCTGACACTTCAGTGGAAGATAGCTGCAGGGGGAAAGAAACACACAAATGATCTCTTGAGATTCAAAAGGAAGGGTGTATACAGCCTGCTTGTGTATGAATGTATTTTCTATGTGTGGACATACTGTACATCAACCTACTTCCTGTTTTGGTGGCCATTTTGTTTGTTTATAAACAAACTTTTTAAAACTGATTTTAACCACTTTTAATGCGGCGAGGAGCGGCGAAATTGTGACAGAGGGTAAAAGGAGATGTCCCCTAACGCACTGGTATGTTTACTTTTGTGCGATTTTTATGATACAGATTCTCTTTAAAGAGAATCTGAAGCGAGAATAAATCTCGCTGATTCTCTTATATATAGCAGGGGCATGTTTGCCCCTGCTAAAATGCCGCTATACCGCCACTGAACGGGGGTCCCTTGCCTCCCAAATCCCCCCCTGCAAAAATTCTGGAGGCAGAACTAACGGCTATAGCTCTGCCTCTCAGCGCGTCTATCAGGCAGTGGATCTCCACCTCTCCCCCGCCCCTCTCAGTGAAGGAAGACTGAGAGGGGCGGGGAGAGGCGGCGATCAGCGCTGATAGACGAGCTGAGAGGCAGGACTATAGCCGTTAACCCTGCCTCACCAGGAAGTGATCTCCGCGCTGCACGGAGGGGATTTGGTGGGTAAGGGACCCCTGTTCAGCAGCGGTATAGCAGCGTTTTAGCAGGGGAAAACATGCCCCTGCTATACATAAGAGAATCAGCGAGATTTATTCTCGCTTCAGATTCTCTTTAACCACTTAACGACCGGCTAACACCGATAGGCGTCGGCAGGTCGTTAGTGGTATAGCATGGAAACAGCCGCTCGGTCGAGGGGCCTTTCCATGCCAGTTCACAGAGGGTGTCTGCGTGAACAGTGTGCGAGCCGCCGATCGCGGCTCGCATGCGTAATGTAAACACGCGGGGAAGGCAGATCGGCGATTCCCTGGCATCTGATTGGCCGGGGATCGCCAGCATATGATAGGCTGAAGCCTATCCTACAATGCGCAGGACGGATATCCGTCCTGCGCAGCACAGGTCAGGACGGAGACTGAGGGAGAGGACGGGAGGGCGGAAAACGCTGCGGAGGGGGGCTTTGAGGAGCCCCCCTCCGCAAATCAGTTATAGCCGGCTGCGATCAGACCCCCCAGCAGGACTAGTTCCCTAGTGGGGAAAAAAGGGGGGGGGGGAGTCTGATCGCCCTGCTGCCAACACGATCTGTGCTGTGGGCTAAAAAGCCCACGCAGCACAGACAAGGGGAAAATCCCCTGGTCCCTAAGTGGAGAACCCAAGGTGGATTTGTGACATCAATATTAGGACACAGAGGCACATTCTGCATACAATGCCCATCCTCTGTGTCCTTATAGTGTGCCTCCAGGCCCCCCTGCGCTCTGCTGTCCCCCAATATAAAACCTGCCATGCTAGTGACACACAGATTGTCGCTAGTCAGCTGTGTACCTTTAGAATGCCACTCACCGCTGCTCCCCCGCCTCCTGTATAGCACCGCTCCCAGTCTGTGTCCCTTCCCTCCCCGCCTCTGTAAGCCGATTGGAGGAAGCTGACGGAGGCGGGGAGGGAAGGGACGCAGGCGGGAGCCGCACTATGCAGGGGAGGGGTGGTGCCAGACAGCCTTGGGGTAAACAGCCAGCTAGCGACAATCTGTTTGTCACTAGCCTGGCGGTTTTTATATTGGGGGACAGCAGAGCATGGGGGTGGGGGGAGGGAGACTAGAGGCACACTATAAGGACACAGAGGCTGGGCATTGTATGCAGAATGTGCCTCTGTGTCCTAATATTAATGGCAGAAACCCACCTCGAGTTCTCTTTAAAGTGTAACCTGAGATTGGTGTTCCTTAATACAAATGGGACACAGAGGCATGTTCTTTGCTTAATGACATGCATCTGCATTCTCTCTGTACTGCTTTCTGTTCCCCTTTCGCTCCCCTGCCAAAATCTACTGACAACTGATTGTTGACAGACTATTAGGGATAGGGGAACCCCTTGCAGGAGAGACATGCCTCTTCCCCGTATCGTCGTGCCTCTCCCCACCACCACTCTGCTCTGTGATAATTTTTTGACAAAACCAAAACTGAAAAAAAAACTTTGCACAGGAGCTGCAGGAAGAAATGGTAAGGGGTTCCACCTGATCTGGCTACCTCCCAATCAGGTAGTATGTTTTTTTTAATAATTTCTACAGACATCCATGGCAGTCCAAGGCGAAGTTCACAGATTGGGACAATAGCACTGCACGCTATTTTCACGTTATGTTGCATACAGTGAAGCATTCAGTCAACTAAAAGTATGCTTCACATTTACTGTTAACAGGTGCGTTTACCGGTAATGCAGTGCGTTGCGTTGCATTGCAGTGTGGTAGGTTGCATTGTAAAGAGTTACACCACTATAATAAGTACTGTGAACGTGGCTTATGGGTTACGTGGACTTGTGGGATTGTGACACAGCCAGCTGCAGAGCCAGTTCTAGACTTTTTGCCGCCTGAGGCAAACTTGTGAGGATGCCGCCCCCCATAGGTAGTATAACTGCCCCCAGTATAGGTAGCCTGGAGGGGGTAGCAGGCACGAAGGGGGGCGGTGGCCACAGCGGTGGGGAGGGGGGTCGGACCCCCCCTCCTTCACCTGGGCCCCCTCGTCCACTCTCCGCCTCCAGCTATTACCGCCTGAGGAACCTGCCTCACCCTGCCTCATGGGCGGCCTGGGGCTGGCCAGCTGACATCATTTGGCATATCATGTTTACCAATGTTATCTTCTGATAGAATTTCTTTTCCATCCGGTCCCTCCAAGGTAAAGCGCTCTGTGCGGGTTTCTGGTGAGCAAACTCTCACAGCCTGCCCATTCATTCGAAATGCACAGGTTTCTTCAGGTGAGCAATCAAATCGGGCCCAAGCGCTTCTTTCTGGGAGAGTACAAATCTCTTCAGAGCCCATCTTTATTGTTAAAGCTGGCCTTTCACCAAGAGCTTTGGATAAAAATGTTTTACAGGTGTACATAGTTTGATAAAGTGGCATACCTGTATGACAAAAAAAAAGGTTCTTTGATCACTTCAATTAATAATGTCAGGACTATCTTATGCCAGTAAATTTTCATAAGTTCGGAAGCCTGCAAAATGCAGGATGTCCCATTTCATGCAACGGACAATCTCATCTCATTCACCATCTATATTTGTAACTATGTAGTCCCAGTGGGGTTCCTGATGTCAAAAGGAAATGCAGTATCAGATCAGACCTAACCTCTGACCCCATTATTTTGTGGCTTCAAGGGTAAGTGAGGTTTTTAAATGGTGTGTGTGTGTGTAAGGGGGGGAGTGCAGCAAGCATTTTATTTCCTTCAAGTGAACCCAAGGTGAAAATAAACTGTTGAGATAAACAATTCTATTTATCCTCCTACTACTAAAAATAACTTTTTGGACATCCCGTGGTTTTATTGTATACTAGCTGATGACCCGGCATTGCCCAGGTATGTATTTGGCTGCTGTTGGCTCCGCCCACTTTATCTAACCCTAACACACAAACACTCAATGACCAAGTTTGTGAGCTTTGCGGTCCTTAGCATCGATAATTAGTTAGTTTCCCATTAAAATGAAACAAATCTAATTAGCTGTTTGTGGCTCCACCCCTTTCTCTGAATTTGAACCCCAGTCACCCAGTGACCAACTGCACCAAGCTTGAGGCTTATGCCATTAACAGTGCAAGAATGGCAGCAATTTAAATATTCACCTTGAAAATCAATAGGTGAATTGGTGTTTGTAGGCTCCACCTGCTTCTGAATATTAATCCCAGTCACCCAGTGACCATCTGGGCAAAGTTTGAGAGCCCTGCCATTAACAGTCTAAGTGTGGCTGCTGTTTACATTTTCCCTGTCAAATGTGTATTTGTCTCCACTAACTTTTTGTAACCTTGACACACAGTCACTCAATGACCAAGTTTGTAAGCTTTCAGGTTCCTGGCATCAAAATTGCATGAATGGAAGCAGTTTATCCAGCAAAGAAATCTGATTGGTTGTTTGTGTCTCCACCCCCTTTAGTTAATTTGAACCCCAGTCACTTAATGACTGACTGACCAAGTTTATGGGCTTTGGGGTCCTTGGCATTAATAATTTGCATTTTTCCATTGAAATTAAACAAATCTGGCTGTTTGTGGCCTGCGCCCTTTCCAGAATTTTAACCCCTGTCACCCAATGACAGACTGTACCAGATTTGAGGCCTCTGCCATTAACAATGTAAGAATGGCAACAATTTAAATATTCCCCTTGAAAATCAATAGGTGAATTTTGATTGGCTGTTGTAAGCTCCACCCACTTTCCTGAATATTAATCCCAGTCACCCAGTGGCCAACTGTGTCAAGTTTGAGAAACCTGCCATTAACAGTGAGTGTATAGCTGCAATTTATATTTTTCCATGTAAAAAAATAGTTGTTGGCTCTGCCCACTTTTTCTAACCTTGACATACAGTCACTCAATGACCAAGTTTGTGAGCTTTGGGGTCCTTGGCATCAATTATTTAAATTTTCCCACTGAAATGAAACAAATCCGCCCCTTTCCAGAATTTGAACCCCAGTGACCCAATGACCAACTGTACCAGGTTTGAGGCATCAGCTATTAAGAGTGTAAAACATGGCAGCAATTTAAATATTCCCCTTGAAAATCAACAGGTGAATTGTATGCTCCAACAGGCTATTGTGGGCTCCACCCACTTCCCTGGATATTAATCCCAGTCACTCAGTGACCATCTTGGCAAAGTTTGAGAACCCTGCCATAAACAGTGTAAGAATGGCTGCAGTTTATATTTTCCCAGTGAAATTTGTTTTTGGCTCCACCCACTTTTTGTAACCTTGACACACAGTCACTCAATGGCCAAGTGTGTGAGCTTTCAGGTTCCTGGCTTCAAAATTGTGTGAATGGAAGCAGTTTATCCACCAAGGAAATCTGAATGGCTGTATGTGGCCCCGTCCATTTATTTAATTTAAACCCCAGTCTCACAATGACTGACTGTAGCAAGTTTTAAGCCTCTGCCATTAACAGTGTAAGAATGGCAGCAGTTTAAACATTGCCCTTAAAAATCAATAGGTGAATTTTGATTGGCTGTTGTAGCTCCACCCACTTTCCTAAATCTTAATCTCATTTACCAGTGACCAAGTGTGCCAAGTTTGAAAACTCTGCGATTAACAGTGTAAGATTGGCTGCAGTTTACATTTTCCCATTGAAAATGAATGGCTGAAATTTGATTGGCTGTTTAATGCTCCGCCCACTTTTCCTGGATTTGTAACCTCGGTCACTAAGCGACCAACCAAGTGTGGGGACTCTGGCATGATTACTTTGAGAATGGCAGCCTTTTACATTTTTTCCATTGACTTGAATGGGTGAATTAATTTGCTGTTTGTAGCTCCGCCCAGGTGTGCAGGGGGGACGCCAGACCTCCAGAACATATCATCCCAGGTAGTAAGGGATCTGTGTACCAAGTTTTGTTCAAATCAGTCAAGGCATTTTCCAGTGATCGCGGCAAATCCATACATACACACATACATACATACATACACACATACATCCGATTTTATATATATATAGATACATACATTTACAAAGTAGGTTTAATGTTTTGTTGTCTCTGCTCAGTGGCAGTCTATTAAGTGCCCCAGAGTTAAAATGTATGAACTATCAACCTTTTTTAAAAAAAAATCTCCCTCTGGTCTTGGAAGTTGTATTCTGCCAGGAAAACTTTTAAGGCTGTAATTTGCTTATCAGTGATATTTACTATATTCCTGACAAAGTACCAACAAGACAGATGCTGTCACTTGCATACTTGAAAATTAACTCTTTCAGGCAGCAAAATAAAACAAGTAAACAGCCTGGTTATTAATATGTTTTGCACTGTACATACATGTTTATCTCATCATGTCACATGTCGCCTCAGGGACACTTTCAGGGTAGTGGGGTGGGGCTGCTCCCTAGTCTTCCTCTGTATGCGTGTTTCCATTTTGCCTCTCCCAGCCACAGCTACCAATGTTTGAAGTGCCCAGGATAATACCTAGCTGAATAACAACTTAACCCCCTGCGCCCAATGCAATATCAAAGGATACCGGAGGTGACATGTGACATGATGAGATAGACATGTGTTTGTACAGTGCCTAGCACACAAATCACTATGCTCTGTTCCTTTTTTTCTTTCTCTGCCTGAAAGAGTTAAACATCAGGTATGCAAGTGGCAGTTCCTGTCTGAGTCAGGACTGGGTCAGACTACATTGTGACCCTCACTGATAAAAAAAATCCAACTATAAAACACTTTCCTAGCAGAAAATGGCTTCTGAAAGCAGGAAAGAGATAAAAAGGGGTGAATAGTTCATACATTTTAGCTCTGGCGTACTTCAATGAATGTGTCATTGAGCAAAAACAATAAAACAGTAAACACTTAAAAAGTAGATTTAAATATAAAATAAAACTGTGGAATATAATTTCCATTAGTCCTTTCATTAGTTTATTTTCACTTTGTGTGTCCTCTAAAGATACCCAAAGCTTGTCTAAATAATAGCAAAGGCCCATTAAAATACCAGCTGGCATTTGGCCAAATAGCAGGCATTCAGCGCCCAATTTACATGCCGGTGCCCAAATCCCCTGTTTCACACATTAGGATGGCAGCCAAGCCAACCAAGATGATTACTAGACTCCTCTGCTCACCCCACGATTGGTGAACCATTATGGGATAGCCTAGGGGCATAACAATAACCCCTGTGACCCCCACCACCGGGGAGGTAACCCTCTATCCTATCTCAAAAAATTGATGTAGAACTGCCAGGGCTGGCCCTAGACTTTTTGCCGCCTGAGGCAAAATTAGAAAAAAATCGCTGCCCCCTCCCCTCCCGTGGGTGGTGGGGCCGCGGAGCTGGAAGGGTAGCAGGCAGGAAGGGGGTATTGGGTCTAGCGGTGGGGAGGGGGGTCGAACCCCCCCCCCCTCCCTTGCCTGGGTCCCCCGATCTTCGCTCCCCTCCAGCTGTAAATAGTTAAGTACCAGCGTATAGATTAAGAGGCAACGGGCGGGGATCACTCACCTTTTCCGCGTTCCATTGTGCGCTTCACTGACGTCGCTTCCTGCAGCGCCGTCCACTTACAATACAGTGGGCGGCGTTGCAGGAAGTGACATCAGTGGAGCGCACGCTGGAATGCGGAAAAGGTGAGTGATCCCCGCCCGTTGCCTCTTAATCTATACGCTGGTACTACAGCTGGAGGGGAGTGCAGATCGGGGGACCCAGGCGAGGGAGGGAGGGGGTCCAACTACCCTTCCAGCTCGGCGGGGGCGGCCCCCCGCACCCATAGACAGGCGGATGCCGCCCCCCCCCGAAATGCCGCCTGAGGCAAATGTTTCACCCCGCCTCATGAGCGGGCCGGCCCTGAGAACTGCGCTTCTATGTGTCCTCATATGCGTGTGGTAGCAATCTATGTTAGAAAAAGTAGACTACAGAGCCCTAGTAAGGATGATCAGCAAGCTCACTGGCCAAGTAAATCAAACCATACCTCACAATTGTCCCTCTTTTGGAGGGACAGTCCCTCTTTGAAAACCAAATCCCTCTATCCCTTTTCCTTCCTTATTTGTCCCTCTTTCAGGACTCATGTATAGATCTATGTAAATGATAAAGCTACACCCGTTGATTCTGAATTCTTTGTGATATGCAATGGTGAGGGGTGTGGTGGGAGTGTGGTTAGAGGTGCGGCAGGGGCGTGTCTACTCTTAAAGTGTCTCTCTTTCTTATTCAAAAAGTTGAGAGGTGTGATGCATTACTTCCCAGCCTGAGAGCTCTGGCAGTGGCCTGTAGGTTTCTCTGCTCACTTCCTTGAAACTGGCTACTGCAGGTAGATGGACCCAGCTCAGGCTGAGCTAGAAAGAAAGCAATAGAAGCCAGAAAGAGGACTACAAACAGAAACCTGAAATATTGCTAGAAATACAAGTGCGTATAACAACGGTATATCGTCTGCATGTAGTACCAGTTATCACCACAGGGTGGAAGTGTTAAAGTAGAAATGTACCTGTACCCTGCCTTGTCTGTTTTGTGATCTCTAAATAAAGTTATTGTTGCTAGTTTGGCCTAGCAAGCCATGCAGACTTGAGGATTGGTTAACGTCTGTCTCTCCTGTATGCTACAGTACTGTATATTGCTGCACTCAGAAGAATCAAGAGGCTTCTAACAAATATATAGAAACTACAGGTTGACTAACAAATAAATAATTTCAACACTGTCTAGAAGCCTTGTCTTTTTCACTTACAATCAGCGGGAATTCCGAGCAGACAAACAATCAGTATGCGGTATACCCACGGGATGTGGAAATCTGCAAACAGATGTAACCAATTACAAAAAACAAACAAACAAACAAACCAAAAAAAAAACAAAAAGATTGAAACAACCACTTCTGGACCGTCCACGCTGGTTGAAATCTATGCCAATTGTGACTTGTTACTCCTGCCAGGGCGCAGATTTCAATCAGTACCCAGAGCCCTCCCCCGCCCCTTCCTCGTGATTACTGTGAGCCAATCACACTGCAAAACAGGGAAAGGACAAAAGGGGCCAGAACCGTCTGGTTCCGAAAGTGTTAACCTCTTGCCGACCGCGTCACGCCAGTAGGCGTGGCCGCGGCGGCAGCCCCAGGACCGCCTAACGCCAATTGGCGTAAAGTCCTGGGGCTCTGTTTTGCAGGAGATCGCGCGCAGGCTGCGCGCGCATCTCCTGCTTGGGGGGCGGAGCTCCGCCCCGCCTTCAGTCTCCGAGCGGCTATTGCCGCTCGGGAGACTGTTAGACGGCGTGATCGCCGTCTATTTACTCTGTGCAGCGCTGCGATCAGCAGCAGCGCTGCACTGGGGACAGCCGTGTGACACGGCTGTCCCCCTGGGGGACAAGAGAGCGATCGGCTCTCATAGGCAGAAGCCTATGACAGCCGATCGCCGTAATTGGCCGGCTGTGGGGAGGGAGGGAGCGAGGGAGCGAGGGAGGGAAGGGGGTTAAAGGAAGAGGGTTTTTTTTAAAAAAAAAGGCAACACAAATATTTATTTAAAAAAAAATAAACATGGGGGGAGCGATCAGACCCCACCAACAGAGAGCTCTGTTGGTGGGGAGAAAAGGGGGGGGGGAATCACTCGTGTGCTATGTTGTGCGGCCCTGCAGCTTGGCCTTAAAGCTGCAGTGGCCTTTTAAACTAAAAATTGCCTGGTCACTAGGGGGGTTTAGCCCTGCAGTCCTCAAGAGGTTAAAGACCAGCTTCAGGACACTTTTTTTTTTTATTATTTAGTTTTCTGTGGAAAGGAATGGAGGTAGAACCTGGTTTGTTTTTACTGATGTCTTTGTCCCCACTGGGGAATTCTTCCACCTTGCCTGTCCTTGTGACCTCTATAGAATTCTGTACCCGAGCCAAAGCTTTGGCTCAAAACAAGTTCTTAAGCTGGCCACTACCGGTCCAATTTCTAGCGAAAAATCGTTCGAGCGATCAGAAATTCTGATCGGACGAAAAATCGTTCACTACACCATCAACTAAGCAATCATTGCTTCCTATCTATCACGACCACCAAGAAAATCCAAATTTTCGTTCGACGAAAATTCATTCGAGCGACATTTTTTTCACTCGTTTATAATCGATTGTGTCCACCAATGGAGATTATTTACAACCAATCCGATCAGAATTTCTGATCGCTCGAACGATTTTTCGCTAGAAATTGGACCGTTAGTGGCCAGCTTCACTCTGCAGAGAGGGAAGCCTCAGGATCCTATTGAGGCTTCCCTCTTTAGCTGTCAACCCCCCCCCGTGCAGAGTCCCCCTCCGATTCGGAACCACACAGCATGATTTCCTTTTTAATTGCCACACTGTAGCCTTGCGAGCCCACCCGTCCATGCTCAGTACCACGGAGCACGCAGCTCTGGCTCACTGAGCATGCGTGAGTAGACTCAGTCCGCTATTGTGTGCCCATGTAAAAGGAAGAGGAGCTGCTCTGCCCCAATCTGATTAGCGACAATGCATTGTTGCTAATCTTTCGGGGGCGTGCTCAGTGACGGAGAACATTAGAATAAAGAGGGACGCATCAATAGGATCCTGAGGCTCCCCTCTCTTTATGTAAGTTTATGTAGCTCTGAAAACAGGAAATGGGTCAGCCATATAAAGTGGGTAAATATTGAAAGAACAGGATATACATATATTTGGATTGGCCAATCACGGACCGATTGTACCACCTCCATGTAATATGAGAGGTTACCTACACAATCTGCTCATTGTACAATACGCACAATATGCTGACCCTTATAACCAGGGCCAGCCCGCCCATGAGAAACTTTTGCCTCAGGCGGCACTTCTGGGGGGGGGGGGCGGCACCCGCCCGTCCGTGGGTGTGAGGAGCCGCCCGAGCTGGAGGGGATAGCGGGCAGGAAGGGGGTATTGGGCCTAGCGGTGAGGAGGGGGGTCGGACCCCCCCCCCCTCCCTCGCCTGGGTCCTCCGTCCTCCGCTCCCCTCCAGCTTTAAAAAGTTGCGTGGCTGGCTGGCTGGCTGCAGCTGTAAGAGGCAACGGGCGGGGATCACTCACCTCTTCCTCGATCCAGCGTGCGCTCCACTGACGTCACTTCCTGCGACGTAGCAGTGGCTAAATCTGGAAAAAATTAATACGGCTAATGGGGTTAAGGTCAGTACAGACATACTATGAACTATTGTGAAGGTGAGCTCTCATGCTACATGGTCAAGATAAAATTGGACAACCATTAGCCAATCAAAACTGGATGTTTATAGGAGGCTTAAAGCCTGGTATACACCATCAATTTTGATTGGCCAATTGCCTACCGATGTTACCACCTCCATTAAGTTTGAGAGTTTACCCACACAATCTGCTCATAGGGCTTGATTCACAAAGCGGTGCTAACCTACTTAGCACGTCTAAAGTCTTTAGACGTGCTAACCAGGGTGCTAAGTAGGTTAGCACCGGATTTCTCAATCAGATCGTGCGCTAACTTTGTGCGCGTAAAGTTTTACGCGCGCAAAGTCCTATGCGCGCTAAGTCCCATAGGCTTTAATGGGCACTTCGTGCGGAGCGCCCTGCGCTCTGTGCAGTGCGCACGTAAAGTTTTACGCGCATAAAGTTTTGCGCGCATAAAGTTTTGCGCGCGAAAAGCTGGTTTAGACGTGCTAAGGGGGTTTTCACAGGCATGCTAACAGTTAGCACCGCTTTGTGAATCAAGCCCATAGTGTTCAAAATCTGTTGACCCGCATTCTACACAGAGGTGGTAAAATTTGCCAGTCGTTGACCAATTCAAATTGTAGGTATGTACCAGGCTTAAGGCACTGTCATACTTAGCGGGATATAATAAGAGGACAGTGCAGCTGTAAAAACGACCAATCATCGCAAGTACTTACTGTATCTGATACTATCAAAAGTACACACACTATTCAGTACAGCAACATTGCAAGAGAAAAATACAAATATATCTAGTATTCATCTCCCTTTAAAAACACCTTAAAGAGAACCTGTAACAAAAAAACCTCAGGAGGGGGAAGCCTCAGAGTTCCAATCAGGTTTCCCCCTCCCCTGTAGCTGCAGGCAATCCAGCGCTGGCTCCCCCCGAAGTCTCCTGGAATCCTCCCTCGAGAAGCTCGACATGGCTGATTTATTTACCTTCCCTGGCTCCAGCGGGGGCGCTGTTGCGGCTCTGCGCACGGAGATAGGCGAAAATAGCCGATCTCTGTCGGTCCGCACTCCTGCGTAGGAGACTTGCGCCTGCGCAGTAGAGCGGACCCGACAGCAATCGACTATTTCCGCCTATCTCCGAGCGGAGAGCCGATACTGCGCCTGCGCTGGAGCCGGGAAGGTAAATATTTACATCCCCGCTGTTCAGGGATCTTTATAGCCACCGCCGTGGGATCGAGGAGGGCGTGGGAAGCCTGAATTGGATCCAGAGGCTTGCCCCACCTGAGGTGAGTACCCCCAGGTTAGGTTTTTTTGTTACAGGTTTTCTTTAAAGGGAACCATGGATGAAAAAAATAAAGATTTTATACATACCTGGGGCTTTCTCCAGCCACATATGCTCTGATCGCTCCCACGCCACCATCCTACTCTGCCCGCAGCTACGAGAACCAGGTCCCTGCTCTTCCGTCAGTCGGAGCCAGTCAAAGCGTAAGGGAAGTGCGCTGTTTGCATATCCTGTAGCAGCCGCTGGAGAGATACGTAGAGGGCGCACTTCTCCTGCGGCGGCGTGGGATCGATCAGAGCATATGAGGCTGGAGGAAGCCCCATCTTTTTCATTTTCCCGTCTCAGGTTCATCTCTGGTTCCCTTTAAGGACTCTTTTCTACTGGCACTGTTTTGTGGCTTAATTCCAAATAGGTTCTCTTGAAAGTAATGGAAACCAGGAACCTTTCTATTAGCGCAATGTGGTCGTGTTCAGCTCCTGTACAAAGTACAAAGAATCAAAGGAAAATTGCATAGCAATCGCGGTGCAATGGAATATTTTTTTTTATTTGGAAATTTACATTTTTTCCCCCTCCCATCGTGTATTGCAACTGCTGTGTACATCCATCAGATCGCACCGAAATCGATCGGAAACGCATCCAAAGGGTATTTAAGAAATCAGTTGCAACTCATTGGTGATTGTGATTCACATTAAACAATAGCCCTTAGGCCCTTTTCCACTAGCAATCGCTAGCGTTCACGCTGAACGGTAGCGATTGGGATTTAGCAAATGTACAAAATTTCGGCGATTTCCCGACGTTTGCAATCGCGATTTTGCTTTGCTATGCGCTGCATAGCAAAATCGTGGCAATAATCGTTCCGCCGTGCAATCGCGATTAGGTAAAAATTAATCGCGGTAGTGGAAATGACCTACCGCGATTCCTATGTTAAAAGCAAACCATAGCGATTTGGAAAATCGCCAGCGGTTTGTGATTTTGCGATTCAGCCATCGCAAACGCCGTAGTGGAAAAGGGCCCTTAGCGCCTCCTGTTTACAAATCTTGTTTTAATGCACTTCTTTATGGTTAATAACTTCACACCTTTAGTTAAACCTATTACACTTGTTTTACCTTTTACATAATTGACAGTACAGGTGCAGCGCAGTTTACACACAACAGATGGGTAACTTACCATTAGATATTGTCTTGTATGGCGGCTGCTCTTTTTTCGGCTCGGTTTGAGTTTGATGACCTATGTCAGACTTGCCTTCATTCACTGTGTCAGCAAAATCTGTATATACCTGGTTCCTGCCATCTGAGATGTCCTCCTGGGCTTCTGATTTTGACTTGAGAATCTTTTTCATGGGTTCATTTTTAGAAGTATCAAATTGAGGTTTTTCAGTTATAGTTTGGCTTTTCTCCACTACTTCACTGACAGATGCAAAAGGCTCATAATTTTCTAGAGCAGATATGTTGTCAAGTAAAGGGGGCTCAGATGGAATATCTTTCTCTCCATCCTCAGACTGATCACTCGTGGAAGGCTTGTGGATTTCCTCTTGTGATCTCTTAATAAAATGGCTATTATCTTGTAGTGATGCATCTTTTATGTCATTTGCCTTAGCTGTGAAGTTCATGTCCATCTTGTCTTCATCCACTGTGTCAGGACAATCACTATAAACCTCTCTATTTACATCTGCGATGTCTTCCTGGTTGTCTTTTGTCGATTTGGGAACCTCTTTCATGGGTTCATTTTTCGAAGTATCAAATAAAGGCATTTCAGTTATAGTTTGGCTGTTCTCCCCTGGTTCACTGGCAGATGTCTCACCATTTTCTAGAGCAGCTACTTTATTATATAAATCATCATTTAAAGGGGGATCAAATGGTATATCTTTCTCTCCATCCTCAGACTGATCAATTGTGGAAGAAGGCTTGTGGATTTCCTCTAGTGACCTCTTCATAAAATGGCTATTATCTTGTAGTGGTGCATCTTTTATGTCATTTGCATTAGCTGTTAAGTTTATGTCCATCTTGTCTTCATCCACTGTGTTAGGACAATCACTATAAACCTCGCCATTTTCATCTGAGATGTCCTCCTGGGCGTCTTCTGTCGATTTGGGAACCTCTTTCATGGGTTCATTTTTCAAAGTATCAAATAAAGGCATTTCAGTTATAGTTTTGCTGTTTTTGACTGGTTCACTGGCAGATGTCTCACCATTTTCTAGAGCAGCTACGTTATTATGTAAATCACCATTTAAAGGGGGATCAAATGGTATATCTGTCTCTCCATCCTCAGACTGATCACTTGTGGAAGGCTTGTGGATTTCCTCTAGTGACCTCTTCATAAAATGGCTGTTATCTTGTAGTGGTGCATCTTTTATGTCATTTGCATTAGCTGTTAAATTTATGTCCATCTTGTCTGCATCCACGGTGTCAGGACAATCACTATAAACCTCTCCATTTTCATCTGAGATGTCCTCCTGGGTGTTTTCTGTCGATGTGGGAATCTCTTTGATAGGTTCATTTTTAGAAGTATCAAATAAAGGAATTTCAGGTATAGTTTGGCGGTTCTCCTCTGGTTCACTGGCAGATGTCTCACCATTTTCAAGATCAGCTACGTTATTATGTAAACTATCATTTAAAGGGGGCTCAAATGGTATATCTTTCTCTCCATCCTCAGACTGATCAATTGGGGAAGAAGGCTTGTGGATTTCCTCTAGTGGGCAGTTAATAAAATGGCTATTATCTTGTAGTGGTGCATCTTTTATGTCATTTGCATTAGCTGTTAATTTTATGTCCATCTTGTCTTCATCCACTGTGTCAGGACACTCACTATAAACCTCTCCATTTTCATCTGAGATGTCCTCCTGGTTGTCTTCTGTCGATTTGGGAACCTCTTTCATGGGTTCATTTGTAGAAGTATCAAATAAAGGCATTTCAGGTATAGTTTGGCTGTTCTCTGCTGGTTCACTGACAGGTGTCTCACCATTTTCTAGAGCAGCTACTTTATTATGTAAATCATCATTTAAAGGGGACTCAAATTGTATATCTTTCTCTCCATCCTCAGACTGAACACGTGCGAAAGGCTTGTGGATTTCCTCTGGTGATCTCTTAATAAAATGGCTATTATCTTTTAGTGATACATCTTTTATGTCATTTGCATTAGCTGTGAAGTTCATGTCCATCTTGTCTTCATCCACTGTGTCAGGACAATCACTATAAACCTCTCCATTTTCAGCTGAGATGTCCTCCTGGGCGTCTTCTGTTGATTTGGGAACCTCTTTCATGGGTTCATTTTTAGAAGTATTAAATAAAGGAATTTCAGTTATAGTTTGGCTGTTCTCCCCTGGTTCACTGACAGATGTCTCACCATTTTCTAGAGCAGCTACGTTATTATATAAATCATCATTTAAAGGGGGATCAAATGGTATATCTTTCTCTCCATCCTCAGACTGAACACTTGCGAAAGGCTTGTGGATTTCCTCCAGTGATCTCTTCATAAAATGGCTATTATCTTGTAGTGGTGCATCTTTTATGTCATTTGCATTAGCTGGTAAGTTTATGTCCATTTTGTCTTCATCCACTGTGTCAGGACAATCACTATAAACCTCTCCATTTTCATCTGAGATGTCCTCCTGGGTGTCTACTGTTGATTTCGGAACCTCTTTCATGGGTTCATTTTTAGAAGTATCAAATAAAGGAATTTCAGTCATAGTTTGGCTGTTCTCCGCTGGTTCACTGGCAGATGTCTCACCATTTTCTAGAGCAGCTACGTTATTATGTGAATCATCATTTAAAGGGGGCTCAAATTGTATATCTTTCTCTCCATCCTCAGACTGATCACTCGTGGAAGGCTTGTGGATTTCCTCTAGTGAGCAGTTAATAAAATGGCTATTATATTGTAATGATGTATCTTTTATGTCATTTTCATTAGCTTTTAAGTTTATGTCCATCTTGTCTTCATCCACTGTGTCAGGACAATCACTATAAACCTCTCCATTTTCATCTGAGATGTCCTTCTGGGCGTCTTCTGTTGATTTGGGAACCTCTTTCATGGGTTCAATTTTTGAAGTATCAAATAAAGGCATTTCAGGTATAGTTTGGCTGTTCTCCCCTGGTTCACTGGCAGATGTCTCACCATTTTCTAGAGCAGCTACTTTATTATGTAAATCACCATTTAAAGGGGGCTCAGATGGAATATCTTTCTCTCCATCCTCAGACTGATCACTTGTGGAAGGCTTGTGGATTTCCTCTAGTGACCTCTTCATAAAATGGCTGTTATCTTGTAGTGGTGCATCTTTTATGTCATTTGCATTAGCTGTTAAATTTATGTCCATCTTGTCTGCATCCACTGTGTCAGGACACTCACAATAAACCTCTCCATTTTCATCTGAGATGTCCTCCTGGGTTTTTTCTGTCGATGTGGGAATCTCTTTGATAGGTTCCTTTCTAGAGGTATCAAATATAGGAATTTCAGGTATAGTTTGGCGGTTCTCCTCTGGTTCACTGGCAGATGTCTCACCATTTTCTAGAGCAGTTACTTTATTATGTAAATCATCATGTAAAGTTGGATCAAATTGTATATCTTTCTCTCCATCCTCAGACTGATCACTCGTGGAAGGCTTGTGGATTTCCTCTAGTGACCTCTTCATAAAATGGCTATTATCTTGTAGTGGTGCATCTTTTATGTCATTTGCATTAGCTGGTAAGTTTATGTCCATTTTGTCTTCATCCACGGTGTCAGGACAATCACTATAAACCTCTCCATTTTCATCTGAGATGTCCTCCTGGGCGTCTTCTGTCGATTTGGGAACCTCTTTCATGGGTTCATTTTTAGAAGTATCAAATAAAGGCATTTCAGTTATAGTTTGGCTGTTCTCCGCTGGTTCACTGGCAGATGTCTCACCATTTTCTAGAGCAGTTACTTTATTATGTAAATCATCATGTAAAGTTGGATCAAATTGTATATCTTTCTCTCCATTCTCAGACTGATCACTCGTGGAAGGCTTGTGGATTTCCTCTAGTGACCTCTTCATAAAATGGCTATTATCTTGTAGTGGTGCATCTTTTATGTCATTTGCATTAGCTGGTAAGTTTATGTCCATCTTGTCTTCATCCACTGTGTCAGGACAATCACTAGAAACCTCTCCATTTTCATCTGAGATGTCCTCCTGGGCGTCTTCTGTCGATTTGGGAACCTCTTTCATGGGTTCATTTTTAGAAGTATTAAATAAAGGCATTTCAGTCATAGTTTGGCTGTTCTCCGCTGGTTCACTGACAGATGTCTCACTATTTTCTAGAGCAGCTACGTTATTATGCAAATCATCATTTAAAGTTGGATCAAATTGTATATCTTTCTCTCCATCCTCAGACTGATCACTTGTGGAAAGCTTGTGGATTTCCTCTAGTGAGCAGTTAATAAAATGGCTGTTATCTTGTAGTGGTGCATCTTTTATGTCATTTGCATTAGCTGGTAAGTTTATGTCCATCTTGTCTGCATCCACTGTGTCAGGACAATCACTATACACCTCTCCATTTTCATCTGAGATGTCCTCCTGGGTGTTTTCTGTCGATGTGGGAATCTCTTTGATAGGTTCATTTTTAGAAGTATCAAATAAAGGCATTTCAGTTATAGTTTGGCTGTTCTCCCCTGGTTCACTGGCAGATGTCTCACCATTTTCTAGAGCAGCTACGTTATTATATAAATCATCATTTAAAGGGGGATCAAATGGTATATCTTTCTCTCCATCCTCAGACTGAACACTTGCGAAAGGCTTGTGGATTTCCTCCAGTGATCTCTTCATAAAATGGCTATTGTCTTGTAGTGGTGCATCTTTTATGTCATTTGCATTAGCTGGTAAGTTTATGTCCATTTTGTCTTCATCCACTGTGTCAGGACAATCACTATAAACCTCTCCATTTTCATCTGAGATGTCCTCCTGGGTGTCTACTGTTGATTTCGGAACCTCTTTCATGGGTTCATTTTTAGAAGTATCAAATAAAGGAATTTCAGTCATAGTTTGGCTGTTCTCCGCTGGTTCACTGGCAGATGTCTCACCATTTTCTAGAGCAGCTACGTTATTATGTGAATCATCATTTAAAGGGGGCTCAAATTGTATATCTTTCTCTCCATCCTCAGACTGATCACTTGTGGAAAGCTTGTGGATTTCCTCTAGTGAGCAGTTAATAAAATGGCTATTATATTGTAATGATGTATCTTTTATGTCATTTTCATTAGCTTTTAAGTTTATGTCCATCTTGTCTTCATCCACTGTGTCAGGACAATCACTATAAACCTCTCCATTTTCATCTGAGATGTCCTTCTGGGCGTCTTCTGTTGATTTGGGAACCTCTTTCATGGGTTCAATTTTTGAAGTATCAAATAAAGGCATTTCAGGTATAGTTTGGCTGTTCTCCCCTGGTTCACTGGCAGATGTCTCACCATTTTCTAGAGCAGCTACTTTATTATGTAAATCACCATTTAAAGGGGGCTCAGATGGAATATCTTTCTCTCCATCCTCAGACTGATCACTTGTGGAAGGCTTGTGGATTTCCTCTAGTGACCTCTTCATAAAATGGCTGTTATCTTGTAGTGGTGCATCTTTTATGTCATTTGCATTAGCTGTTAAATTTATGTCCATCTTGTCTGCATCCACTGTGTCAGGACACTCACAATAAACCTCTCCATTTTCATCTGAGATGTCCTCCTGGGTTTTTTCTGTCGATGTGGGAATCTCTTTGATAGGTTCCTTTCTAGAGGTATCAAATATAGGAATTTCAGGTATAGTTTGGCGGTTCTCCTCTGGTTCACTGGCAGATGTCTCACCATTTTCTAGAGCAGTTACTTTATTATGTAAATCATCATGTAAAGTTGGATCAAATTGTATATCTTTCTCTCCATCCTCAGACTGATCACTCGTGGAAGGCTTGTGGATTTCCTCTAGTGACCTCTTCATAAAATGGCTATTATCTTGTAGTGGTGCATCTTTTATGTCATTTGCATTAGCTGGTAAGTTTATGTCCATTTTGTCTTCATCCACGGTGTCAGGACAATCACTATAAACCTCTCCATTTTCATCTGAGATGTCCTCCTGGGCGTCTTCTGTCGATTTGGGAACCTCTTTCATGGGTTCATTTTTAGAAGTATCAAATAAAGGCATTTCAGTTATAGTTTGGCTGTTCTCCGCTGGTTCACTGGCAGATGTCTCACCATTTTCTAGAGCAGTTACTTTATTATGTAAATCATCATGTAAAGTTGGATCAAATTGTATATCTTTCTCTCCATTCTCAGACTGATCACTCGTGGAAGGCTTGTGGATTTCCTCTAGTGACCTCTTCATAAAATGGCTATTATCTTGTAGTGGTGCATCTTTTATGTCATTTGCATTAGCTGGTAAGTTTATGTCCATCTTGTCTTCATCCACTGTGTCAGGACAATCACTAGAAACCTCTCCATTTTCATCTGAGATGTCCTCCTGGGCGTCTTCTGTCGATTTGGGAACCTCTTTCATGGGTTCATTTTTAGAAGTATTAAATAAAGGCATTTCAGTCATAGTTTGGCTGTTCTCCGCTGGTTCACTGACAGATGTCTCACTATTTTCTAGAGCAGCTACGTTATTATGCAAATCATCATTTAAAGTTGGATCAAATTGTATATCTTTCTCTCCATCCTCAGACTGATCACTTGTGGAAAGCTTGTGGATTTCCTCTAGTGAGCAGTTAATAAAATGGCTGTTATCTTGTAGTGGTGCATCTTTTATGTCATTTGCATTAGCTGGTAAGTTTATGTCCATCTTGTCTGCATCCACTGTGTCAGGACAATCACTATACACCTCTCCATTTTCATCTGAGATGTCCTCCTGGGTGTTTTCTGTCGATGTGGGAATCTCTTTGATAGGTTCATTTTTAGAAGTATCAAATAAAGGAATTTCAGTTATAGTTTGGCTGTTCTCCCCTGGTTCACTGGCAGATGTCTCACCATTTTCTAGAGCAGCTACGTTATTATATAAATCATCATTTAAAGGGGGATCAAATGGTATATCTTTCTCTCCATCCTCAGACTGAACACTTGCGAAAGGCTTGTGGATTTCCTCCAGTGATCTCTTCATAAAATGGCTATTGTCTTGTAGTGGTGCATCTTTTATGTCATTTGCATTAGCTGGTAAGTTTATGTCCATTTTGTCTTCATCCACTGTGTCAGGACAATCACTATAAACCTCTCCATTTTCATCTGAGATGTCCTCCTGGGTGTCTACTGTTGATTTCGGAACCTCTTTCATGGGTTCATTTTTAGAAGTATCAAATAAAGGAATTTCAGTCATAGTTTGGCTGTTCTCCGCTGGTTCACTGGCAGATGTCTCACCATTTTCTAGAGCAGCTACGTTATTATGTGAATCATCATTTAAAGGGGGCTCAAATTGTATATCTTTCTCTCCATCCTCAGACTGATCACTTGTGGAAAGCTTGTGGATTTCCTCTAGTGAGCAGTTAATAAAATGGCTATTATCTTGTAATGATGTATCTTTTATGTCATTTTCATTAGCTTTTAAGTTTATGTCCATCTTGTCTTCATCCACTGTGTCAGGACAATCACTATAAACCTCTCCATTTTCATCTGAGATGTCCTTCTGGGCGTCTTCTGTTGATTTGGGAACCTCTTTCATGGGTTCAATTTTTGAAGTATCAAATAATGGAATTTCAGTTATAGTTTGGCTGTTCTCCGCTGGTTCACTGACAGATGTCTCACCATTTTCTAGAGCAGCTACTTTATTATGTAAATCACCATTTAAAGGGGGCTCAGATGGAATATCTTTATCTCCATCCTCAGACTGATCACTTGTGGAAGGCTTGTGGATTTCCTCTAGTGACCTCTTCATAAAATGGCTGTTATCTTGTAGTGGTGCATCTTTTATGTCATTTGCATTAGCTGTTAAATTTATGTCCATCTTGTCTGCATCCACGGTGTCAGGACAATCACTATAAACCTCTCCATTTTCATCTGAGATGTCCTCCTGGGTGTTTTCTGTTGATGTGGGAATCTCTTTGATAGGTTCCTTTCTAGAGGTATCAAATAAAGGAATTTCAGGTATAGTTTGGCGGTTCTCCTCTGGTTCACTGGCAGATGTCTCACCATTTTCTAGAGCAGTTACTTTATTATGTAAATCATCATGTAAAGTTGGATGAAATTGTATATCTTTCTCTCTATCCTCAGAATGATCACTTGTGGAAAGCTCTTGGATTTTCTCTAGTGAGCAGTTAATAAAATGGCTATTATCTTGTAGTGGTGCATCTTTTATGTCATTTGCCTTAGTTGTTAAGTTTATGTCCATCTCGTCTGCATCCACGGTGTCAGGACACTCACTATAAACCTCTCTATTTTCAGCTGAGATTTCCTCCTGGCCGTCCTCTGTCGATTTGGGAATCTCTTTCATAAGTTCATTTTTAAAAGTATCAAATAAAGTAATTTTAGTTATAGTTTGGCTATTCTTCACTGCTTCACTGGCAGATGCAAAAGTCTCATCATTTTCTAAAGCAGCTACTTCATTATGTAAATCATCATTTAAAGGGAGCTTAAATGTGATATATTTCTCTCCATCATCAGATTTATCACTTGCGGAAGTCTTGTGGATTTCTTCTAGTGAGATATATTGTTTCAAAGCTTCCTTGCTGTCTGTCATGGCTTCACTGTCAGAAGTATTTCCTGATGCAGTCTCAATGAAAACCATGATCGTTTCCATATCATTAAATCCATTCTTTACTGGTTCACAAACAGAACCAACCAGCTCATTATTTTCAGATGTAGTTATCTCATCATTTAGACAAATCTCAAAGGTTTCCTCTTGTGTTGTGTTTTTGGAAAGAGATGCTTCTAGCAGAGCATCATTGATGAGGTCTTTCTTGACTTTGATGGCTACATACATTTTAGCATGGCTTGTTGGGTCTGAATTCTTTCCTTTGCTCTCATCTGTTTTAGTTGCACAAGTCTTTTCACTTTTCTCCGCTGGTTCACCAATGAGAGTATCAACCCAAGCACTGTCAGAAGCATTCTTGTCATCATCTAAAGTCTCAGATGGAGTATTTACTTTCTTCTCTGCATCTTGAGACTGATGTGTTACGCAAGTCTGGGAACTTTTCTCTTGTGAAACATTTGAAGATGTAATGCAATCTTCTAGTTGAGGGATCTGAGTGCTTTTTGGTACACTGTCTATTTTGCCTTGAATCATTTCATCAGCATATATAGTTTCCACTGGACTTTTTCTTTTCATGTATTTTGGAAAGGATTTTACCACTAAAACGGACAGCGTCTTCATCATGTAGCCAGTGTTCCCAATACTGGTCTCATTTCCATTTGAGTTGCTCAGATTAACATCTTGCATGGGCACACTATAGTTTTCCTTCAGTGGTTCACCCACAGTATCATTAGGTTCTCCAACAGGACAGCCTAGATTCTCTTTGGAATTTCCAACCTCATCTGCAATGTTTGTAATCTTCGGTTTACTGTCTACTTGGAGATTATCTGCATCTTTCTCATCATCATAAGGCTCGCCCACTTCTCCCTGCTCCATAGTGGCCTCCTTTACTTCTTTAGATCTGGGTAGTAGACAGTATTTAGTATTATTCACAAAACTGAAGCAGCACATCGTTCATCATAATCTATCAAGCACTAAAATATCAGAAATATATTATTGTACAATACAGGGAAGAGAATTGTAGCGCATGTCATCTTACACAACTCAAAGCCTTTGAGCTAGTCATCAACAATGCAACTGACACTCAATCCGGGAAATGATTGATATCTACCTGAATGGGAATCACTTGGGGAGAACTAATTGTTTTGCTGCTTTTGATCAGATGTCAGTAGAATCACCACCATTTGCTTGTGTTCGCTTAATTGTTTTGTCATTCGTGGCTGTTGTCATTGAAGTATGTCACCTCACCTTTTACGTTTCGAGTGATTTTGATCCAATTTTATCCACCCCTGGGCACCTCTTTAGCCTTTGAGCTGCATTCACCCCCCCCCCCCCCACCCCAAAGAGGTTGGAGAGAATCCTCCTGGCCCCACTTGATTGGCACCAATGTAAGATCCTATCTTTTTAACCTAAGAGATCGACTGCATCCAGATTGCCCGAATACCTCAAGGGGAGTTGGGTACTTTGTCTCCCTCTGCTTCCCGTGGTTGGTTGCCCCCATGCAAACCATTATTGTCACACCTAATAATATCAATTCTACCTATACATACTGCACTATCGGGCTACCATTGTGTTTGTGTTTTTTTTTCCTCTACAGGGTATCCCGACACACAACCTTTTCCACTGATTGTTTTGTTGTAGAAAGCTGTGAGGCCTTCCTTCCCCAACTACTTACTCCTTCATGCTGATCAGTTAAAATGTCCTCCAACATTTCTCCCAAAGTTTCTTTTCCTATTACAGCAACAATAAAACTGGAGTATGGATAAAACCCTGTTAGTGCGATCTGGCGATCTCTTGTTAGGCAGCTCTCAGAGTCCACTGGATAAAATACAAAAACATACAAAAAGAGAGCAGTGTGAAGAACCAGAGATTGTATTCTCTGAGAAACGCATCACTTGTAATAAATATCCCCTTTTTATAGTTTATATATGCCTCTTAGGCCTCGTTCAGACTATACGCGCTGCCGTGCGCATTTTGGCAGCGTGTATAGTGTGCGACGCGCAAGAATGGTAGAAGGGCATAGACAGCCCTTCTACCATTCCCATCATAGATTGCGCTATCGCGTGCTGCACGCATTTTTGGTAATCGCAGCGCAGATCCCACTCATTGTAATGAATGGGATCTGCAGCGTAGCGCATAGGAGCGCAGATGGCGTGCGATCGGACGCGTTGCGTTCCGATCGCACATCCATCTGCGCTAAATGATGTGAACGAGGCCTTAGTCCTTTGAGCTGTCACGGTGGTGGTGCCTAGCAACAATGCAATGCTGCTCTTCCTGGGCACTGTCATCAGCCTCCCATGACGCATCACTGCTGCTCTGTCAATCCCTAGTGGAATCCAGGAGAGCGTACAGCTGCGCTGTTCTATTCGGCATAACAGTGGTCTTCCTGAGTTGTGGTCCCGACGACAAACTGTGAGCCAGGCCTGTCTGCAATCCACTTGGATTCCATCCCGGTGACAGATCAAGAGCCTGGTCCCTGGCTGTTAAAGGAACAAACGTGATCCTAGGCTGTTTCTATTGACAGCTAACCTAACCAGGTGAGACCTGTCTGTGGCAGGGCTAAAACTTCTTTTCCTATTACAGAGCATTCAGATAACACTTTCTATCTCATGGTTGTAAAATAGGTTAAAAAAAAATATCAAGAATTTACAGTATCTACTCCTCACAAATCCTGGAAAGCTGTATGGTAAAATTCTAGTGTTGTTGGTTATGGGCTCGTAATCCACCTGAAGGTTTGTTTCATGCTTGCATATCATAGGAAGTTCTGGATTTTTTTTTTCACTTTGCCATATAAATTCTTGTTTGTTTTTTTTTTTTCTATTTATTTTAAACCATGAGATAGAAAGTGTTATCTGAATGCTGTGCAATAGGAAAAACAACCTTGGGAGAAATGTTAGAGGACATTTTAACACAATGGCTATCATTCATAAAGCATTCCCGCATGCGGAAATGCTGAAAACAGCTGACTTTACCGAACACTCAGCAAGATGTCTATTCATAAAAGCTGTTACCGCATGAAAAGCTACAATTCCTGAGCAGTGAGAGAAATTACCGCCTTGTACAGTGATTATCTCAACACATTTCACCATATGTCAATTCATAAAGATTAGAGCAGGCGGAATCAGCACGGCGAATACCGCTCCCTCGGCAGAGCCAATAAGCATGCGGATAACAGCTAGGTGAATGGAGAGACAGACCTCCCAAGCAGCAGCAGTGAGGGCAGAAGAAAAGACGGCATCCCAGAATACCCAGGCTGTGTTTTTTAACCCCTTGGGTACCTGTTTTCAGATATATTTCACATCAGAAAGCCTGAATGTGTAACATTTTTTTGAAGTTCTTCTAAGCTGTGGCAATAACATAGATTGTTTAGAAAGACTAATAGACAGATTCAGTGCAGATTCAGGGCAAACAGAGGCAGTTTAAAAAAAATGCACATGTAATGGGATGCTGGGGCTGCCTCTTCTATAGTAACGCTGTCTCTGGAGGAAAAAAATGTATCAACTCAGCAGCTTCTAGTGTTTCCGCAAGCCTACCGCCTGCCTAGAGCCAGCCTAGTTCGGGAAAATACCGCACTGCTTTCGCAACTGTAAACATTTTTATGAATTAGCACACAGAAGTCTAAAATACCGAATGCAGTATTTTCCCGGACTGTTTTTTTTTACTGAACACACTTTATGAGTGATAGCCAATGTGAAAAAAGTGATGCGCTGTGAATACTTTCTGGATGCACTGTAGCAGATCCTAATAAATTGCATGTAGTAATGTAACTTAAAGTACCACTATCATGAAACATTGTAAAATACAAAATACACGTACATGCAAACCTATAAAATGTACCTTTGTCCCAGAGCATATATGCACTATAAATTACTTTTTTTTTAAGTTGGTGTGACTTACAGTACAGTAGGTAATAAAAATCTGAGAAATCTAACTGATTTTGGACTGGTCCATCTCCTCTTGCGAGAGACTTAGATGTTTCTTCATTTTTCAAAACACTTACCAAATTGCAATTGCTCAGTCCAACTGCCAAAATAGCAATCAAATGAGCAGGGACAGATTTAGGCCAAGGCAACCCAAGCCATGGCCTAGGGCACCACAGGAGCAAGGGCACCAAAGCAGCAGGCTAAACTGGTGCAGCATTTGCAAGCTTGCAAATGCTGCAGTGCAGGGAGATCAGGCGAGCGCCTGACCGCAGTACTCTGCTGCTAGCGGCCTGTGCAGCAGCCACATTGCTCCTCTCTGTGCACGTTTGCATTGTGGCTGGCAGCTATGGACTTGGGCAGCATTGGAGATGGAAAGGAAGAGGAAGCTTCTGCACTGGAGACGAGTGGAGAAATGAGTGACACTGATGGCTGCTGCGGTGTGGAGGTGAGCTGGCTACCTATACTGAAGTGGGGTTGGAAAAGAACAGATTAAGTGAGTCATCCGGTTACCTATACTGGAGGGAAAGCGGGGAGGGGTCATCTGGCTACCTATACTGGGAGAGTCATCAGGCTACCTATACTAGAGGGAAAGGGGTGGGAGCAGTCATCTAGTTACATATTCTAGAGGGAAGGGGAGGGTGGTCATCTAGCTACCTATACTGGAGGGAAGGGGAGAGGGGTCATCTCGCTACCTATACCCTAGGGGGGCAGCTGGTGGCAGTGGCCTTGGGCAGTAAAGATTACAAACCTGGCCCTGCAAATGAGTACGGTGGCCAGCTGGCTGTCTTTGTATAGATTCTCTCCATGGAGTGTTTTTGTAAAGAATAGAGGAAGTATTAGGAATCACCTTTGAGGAAATGGAATATTCCAACAACCTTTCAGATGTTTACTACCTACGGTAAGTGACAGGGACATAGAAAAAAAGTAATTTATATTTCACTTTACTCTGGGATTGATATACATATTATATGTAGGCGTACACACGTATTTTAACATTTTCAATTTTTCGCATTAGTGGTCCTTTAACTCAAGAGAAACAAAACTAGCGCTATCATGGCATTGTACCACCAAATAAAACTAGTACACAGGGATGCAGAGTGAGATTCAAATCATTTCTCCTCACATTCAAATTTAATGTAAATGTTATGCAGCTCGGACCAATGAAAATGGAATGTGAAGAGAAATGATTTTCATCTCATTGATCATCCCTACCTGTACATAAACGTCACAATCCTCTAATCAGCCGCACCTGACTACAGCAGCTACACGTTTTACCAAATAAGGTTCTTTTCCCACTAACAACCCTTTAAAAATAACCCTCATTTTCCTCCAGGCCCAATGCGAATACAGTTTATTTACAGCAACCTGAATGCAGATACTATGAACTCCTCACTTTATGCCCTAATAATCACTATTTTTCACACATTTTTTTACAATAGTGAAATGTATATTTCTGACCACTGACAAGCTCACAAATCTCCTTTAGGCTTTGTTCAAATCATAAATCGTCAGCGGTATCACAAGCGCTGAGCGATTTATTGAGATTTTTTTCTGCGCTTTTCCCTGCGCTTTTGCGATTAGAAAAGCACTTTTCTAAGCGCTTTTGCAGAGTGATTCGTTTTTTCACTTCCTGACGTTAGTCACCCGGAAATGTATAAATACAATGTATTTATTCAAGAAAGCGCTCGGTAAATCACTATACAAAGCGCTTTTTCAAGTGCTTTGCGAATCGATTCTGATTTCCCTATACCTTCCATTGAGCCAAAACACTCAGAAAATGGTACAGGCAGCGCTTTGGTGAGCGGATCAGAAACGCACCTTTCATATTTGAACTCTCTCATAGAGAATCATTGCACAAGCACTTTTAGGACGATTTCTGAAAACGCCAGCGCTTAAGAAAATCTGCAAAACGCCCTAGGTGTGAACACGCCCTTACTGCATGCAGGAGAGTCTGAAAAGGAGGAAGATAAGCTGACAAGAGGAGATGTAACAGGTAGCTAGATGTGCTGGAATATAACTAGCAGTCAGGGAGATGTGTGTACACCACTCCTAACTGGCTGCTTGTTATGTTACAGCACTTCTGACTATCTGAAGCATCATCTCCTTTCACTTCCTCAGCTCTGGCTACTTGTCCATGCTGGGAGGGGAAGACACATTGATAAACATGGATTCCTCTGTGAACTGTGTGAGGACTGAGGAGTAAAGACCTTGAACACACATAGCTTCAATGTGATGCGCTGATCCCACTTTTTTGCGCAATTCTCAATTTTACTTGGTAGCGCGCCCAGGCTATGCGTATGCATAGGTAGGATTTAGTTAGTGTTAGGTCCCCTCCCATGGAGGAAAGACTTCTTCGACAGTGGGAGGGACAAGTACTTAACAAGTTGCATGCAAGTTGTTATAGGAAACTAACATCCTCCAAGTGGTAGACAGGTCATGTGTATGCTCAGTGTGTATTTTATCCCATAAGTGAGGCTTGCACTCTTTTGCAGGTAAGCACTCATCTGTTTTTAAGTAGCGCTGTTCATTTCTTTGCTATGTTTTAATTTATTTCTGGTCAGCTGCTCCCACTTAACAGTTTTGCCTTTGGTGTATATGCAGAGCCTCTGTTTGGGTTCAAGGTGCGTTTGTAGTTTCTGGGGGGGCTCAGCACATCTCTGAGCAGAGGCCATTCAGAGGCGACCTGGTGATGCGCTGATCCCACTTTTTTGCGCAACACATAGCTTCAAGCCGGAAGGAGGATGTGCGCGGTAGTGAGTCTTGCGAAGCGCCCCATAGGTTGCGTGCAAGATGTTTGGGACGCATAGAAGCCAAGGAAATTCTGGGTAAGTAACCCCCCTCTCCCATGCACACAGCTAAGGCAATTAAGCATCATTTGAATCACAAATTTGAGTATGTAACTACTCGTGAGCCCATCACTAATCCCTAGTAAAGTCCTTCGCTAGATCGCAGTACTGTACAAAAGAAAATAGCTCCTCCCCCCCTGACAGCTCTGATCACGGCTGGCAGGCTGTTTACTGTTAACTCATTCCCCACTAATCTCCGCCCACCTCTCTTGACGCCAATCGGGGTTAGGAGGTCCTGGGGGAGCCACTCTGTGACCGGCCATCGGCGTTAGACAGTCGCAGATCAGTTCAGAAAAAGGTTGTTTTTATTGATAGTTGTCCTTTAACAGGAATCTGCAACATCGCACCTTTATGTTGTGGTACAATTTGGAGTTGTGATATTAAATTGTATTATCCAAAAAAGTTTAATAACGCCAAAAACTGACCACCTGTTTTTCCTCACCTTGCATTGGTTTTACAGTCCTCTACAATTCGCTCCCCTTCAGGACTTAACTTGAGCTTTTCCTGAACTGTTTAAAAAAAAACACAAAAAAACAAGAACGCATCAGTCACTGTGTCCAAGCATGTTCATAAATCGTTGCCAGCTATGCAAATTATTAAAAAAAAAAAAAAAAAAAAAAAAAAAAAGAGTAAAAATACATCACCTCCATTGACAATCCAGGGGGACACGGTATTCGCAACAATGAATACATTTAAAGTGGTATTAAACTGTAAAGTTAGCCACACATCATGCGATGATGAGCAGATTCGACCAAGAGACAAATCTCTCTCTGATGGAATCTGATCGGAGAGAGATCTGTCGGCTCCATACACCGCAGGCCAATTCCTTGTGATGCTGCATCCACCGTCTCGCTGCACTTGTCTTTACCTGTCCGTGGTTGCCGGTGTAAACGTGGGCGCATGTGTGACATCACACGGGTGCCCACGTTACTTCGGTGGGCGTGTGTATGTAGATTTCAGACAGAACCGGAGTCAGCTGCGGACTTAAACAGGTCGAGTATAGTGCACCAGGCACATAGATTTGACATTGGGGGGAAAGCGTTTTGTCGCTTGTCCCGATATCACTCTCCCTTACCGCCATGCACCCGATGGACTATGACGGCCCGATATCTAGCAGCGTGTTTGATCAATGCATGCAACCAATTTTGGCCAACAATTGGTTGTGTCATTGATCGGCATGCTCTTGGTGGCACACATTTTCATCTGATTTGACAATAATTATCGAATCAGATGGTTGATGGGCCACCAAGTTGATAGATGTATGGTCACTAGAGATAAAAATCTAAAAAAAAACACCATATTGTGGATTTCAGTGAGAAAGTTTGATGCACTTGAACACAGTCCTAACCACCATACAAAGGGCTTGATTCACTAAGACAAATAGCATGCCTTATCAGAGTTGGCACACCTTATCAGTGTCAACACGCCTTATCAGAGTAGCATAGCGAGCGCTCCGAACTTATGCCTGCTAATTGGCAATGACGAGAGCTCCACTCATCCTGCCCTGAGCCCCTGCGGGTCCAATCACTTTAAAGGACATTATTCCCACACTTTGATTGGCCTAAAAGGCTGCCGGTCACTTGACAGGAAACTTGACAAGCAGCCTTTTGGGCCAATCAAAGTGCGGGGATAATGTCCTTTAAAGTGATTGGACCCGCAGGGGCTCAGGGCAGGATGAGTGGAGCTCTCGTCTTTGCCAATTAGCAGGCATAAGTTCATAGCGCTCGCTATGCTACTCTGATAAGGCATGTCAAATCTGATAAGGCATGTTAACTTTGATTAGGCGTGTTAACTCTGATAAGGCATGCTATTTGTCTTAGTGAATCAAGCCCATGGTCTTTTGACTTTGGGGGGAAAAAAAACACATTTAAGAGACAGTAAGTAAAATATTAACTGTCTTCCCCCTGTTTGGACTGATGGTTGCCAAATTCACTTTGTCTAGAGCACATCCTTAGTTACATAGTTATTTGAGTTGATAAAAGAGATATGTCCATCTAGTTCAAACATAAAATATGGTTGCCTGCACCCTCACATACCTACATGACATTTGCAGCACCATCTACAGTGGCTTGCAAAAGTATTCGGCCCCCTTGAAGTTTTCCACATTTTGTCACATTACTGCCACAAACATGAATCAATTTTATTGGAATTCCACGTGAAAGACCAACACAAAGTGGTGTACATGTGAGAAGTGGAACGAAAATCATACATGATTCCAAACATTTTGTACAAATAAATAACTAAAAAGTGGGGTGTGCGTAATTATTTGGCCCCCTGAGTCAATACTTTGTAGAACCCCCTTTTGCTGCAATTACAGCTGCCAGTCTTTTAGGGTATGTCTCTACCAGCTTTGCACATCTAGAGACTGAAATCCTTGCCCATTCTTCTTTGCAAAACAGCTCCAGCTCAGTCAGATTAGATGGACTGCGTTTGTGAACAGCAGTTTTCAGATCTTTCCACAGATTCTCGACTGGATTTAGATCTGGACTTTGACTGGGCCATTCTAACACATGGATATGTTTTGTTTTAAACCATTCCATTGTTGCCCTGGCTTTATGTTCAGGGTTGTTGTCCTGCTGGAAGGTGAACCTCCGCCCCAGCCTCAAGTCTTTTGCACACTCCAAGAGGTTTTCTTCCAAGAGTGCCCTGTATTTGGCTCCATCCATCTTCCCATCAACTCTGACCAGCTTCCCTGTCCCTGCTGAAGACAAGCACCCCCAGAGCATGATGCTGCCACCACCATATTTGACAGTGGGGATGGTGTGTTCAAAGTGATGTGCAGTGTTAGTTTTCCGCCACACATAGCGTTTTGCATTTTGGCCAAAAAGTTCCATTTTGGTCTCATCTGACCAGAGCACCTTCTTCCACATGGTTGCTGTGTCCCCCACATGGCTTGTGGCAAACTGCAAATGGGACTTCTTATGCTTTCTGTTAACAATGGCTTTCTTCTTGTCACTCCATAAGAGCCAAGTTTGTACAGTGCACGACTAATAGTTGTCCTATGGACAGATTCCCCCACCTGAGCCGTAGATCTCTGCAGCTCATCCAGAGTCACCATGGGCCTTTTGACTGCATTTCTGATCAGCGCTCTCCTTGTTCAGCCTGTGAGTTTAGGTGGACGGTCTTGTCTTGGTAGGTTTACAGTTGTGCCATACTCCTTCCATTTCTGAATGATCGCTTGAACAGTGCTCCGTGGGATGTTCAAGGCTTTGGAAATCTTTTTGTAGCCTAAGCCTGCTTTAAATTTCTCAATAACTTTATCCCTGACTTGTCTGGTGTGTTCTTTGGACTTCACGGTGTTGTTGCTCCCTAGATTCTCTTAGGGCTGGAACCCACAGGAGCGCTTTTGGCAGCGTTTTGGCAGCACTGCGATACGCTAGCAGTTTGCCAAAACGCTGCGCGAATGTTAATGGATGGGGCAACTTCCACAGGAGCGTTTGCGTTTCCCAGAAACGCAAACGCAGGACCTGCAGCATTTTGGGAGCGTTAGCGCTTCAATGTAAAGTATTGAAACGCTAGCAGAAACGCTCAGCAAAACCTAAACTGAGCGGTTTTGCTAGCGTTTTGCGGTTCAGCACACTGTAACAAAATGAAAAATAATTCACAGGACCAATCAGGATAAAAACGCAAAACGCAAAACGCTAGGCACCCGCTGGGGAAAAAAATACAATGTTGCAAAACACGACCAAAAACGCGCATGAATCCGCTTGCAAACCGCTCAGACAAAACGCTAGCGGTTGCGTTTTGCGTTTGCGGTTTTCAGTGGGTTCCAGGCCTTAGACAACCTCTGAGGCCATCACAGAGCAGCTATATTTGTACTGACATTAGATTACACACAGGTGCACTCTATTTAGTCATTAGCACTCATCAGGCAATGTCTATAGGCAACTGACTGCACTCAGATCAAAGGGGGCTGAATAATTACGCACACCCCACTTTGCAGTTATTGATTTGTAAAAAATGTTTGGAATCATGTATGATTTTCGTTCCACTTATCACGTGTACACCACTTTGTATTGGTCTTTCATGTGGAATTCCAATAAAATTGATGCATGTTTGTGGCAGTAATATGACAAAATGTGGAAAACTTCAAGGGGGCCGAATACTTTTGCAAGCCACTGTATATTGAAGTGCAAACACACATTAACAATTGCACCATGTCACTGGGTCATGTGAGGGGGTATGGGGTACACTGGATTTATTGCTGGATTTGACCACATCATTCACAGGTTTAACACAATCACAGCGCATGTTATATGGCGTATTTTTCGGACTATAAGACGCTCCTGACCATAAGACACACCTAAGTTTAGAGGACAAAAACCAGGGGGAAAAAATATATATACTAAACCTGGTGCATCCATGGTGAAGGGGCATTCATGCCCCCCTTGTACCTCTTGTGTCTCCCTGTGTCCTCCTCTGTCCCCCTTGTGTCCTCCTCTATGCCCCTTTGTGTCCCTGGGTCCCCTGTTTGTCCCCCTGCACCCTCCTCTGCATGGACACAGTACAGGGAGTCCCCGACATTGCGGTGGGTTGGAGGTTAGTATTGGCAGCCGTTCACAAGTCAGGAACTCCCTGCATTCGTACTATAAGTTGCAGTGACTTTTTTCTCCACTTTTGGGGGGGAAAAAGTGAGTTTTATAGTCCAAAAAATACAGTAATTTATAAGAAGCCTCTGATGAAATGACTATTTGACAGTCATGAAACGCACATCAGGCCTCACCATGGAAGACTTATATCAGTTAATGATTATTATTATATGTGCATCGTTGTTGGTCTGTAAGATATCTGGTCTGAAAGTTAAAGTGTACCTGAGATTGTACACTGGCCCTTATTTATACTTAACTGGGGCTTCCTCCCGCCCCATGAGCACAGTGGGCTCCCGCGTCAATCTCTTCAGCCCCTCCCTTCTGTCGCTACGACTCCCGGTATTCTGGTCAGACGTTGGCTTCTGCGCATGTGTGGCTTGGCCGTGTGCTCCAATCCCTGGGAGCGTTCTGTGCATGCGCAGAAGCCCGCAACTTCCTGGATTACAGGGAGTCATAGTGGCAGAACGGAGGGCGCGAAGAGGACAACGGCAACGATATCTGCCATTGTGATATATTCCCTGACCTTCCTGAAGGGCAACATACCTGGGAGATCATCCTTGTGACCCATAACAGCGTGGATAAGATGCCAAGCGATCCAGTAAAAGCCGGTGCAGAGAAAATTCAGAATCAGCCAGAGGAGAAGGATGAGGTCGCGAGCCATAAATCTAACAATGGCGCTGTAGTCCACAGAAATGCAAACTTAAAATAAAAGAAACAATATTACAAGTTAAATATTTAGATATTAATTTCGATCATACTTACAGATTAATTAATTTGTAGTTCTAGACAGTCAGTAGATTACATTTATTATGTATTCTGTGCATGTTACAAGTCTCTATGGTTATAAATATTTTATAGCATCATCAATAATCTCTCATAGGCTATAGCATTGCATAGAGTGCAATATAGACTAGACAATACAGACAATCCTATATAATAAAACCCTTACTGTCCCTGCGTCATCCTCCTGTCCCTGTGTCCGTGTTGTTTGGCTACTGCATATGTGTAGCCGTTGGGACAGAGGGAGGATGGGGCTAGGGGGGCGAACGGGTGCCCGCACGGCGGACGGGTGCACACGCATGCGCACTGACATGTGGCGGCGGTGAGAAAGACCTAGAGCCCATTTTTAAACGGGCTTAGGTCTACTAGTAGTTCATAATACAGTTACAGTTGATATCCATCCTATGTAATAAACCTAACTGTCCCTGCGTCATCCTGTCCATGTGTCCGTGCATTTGCGCTACTGTGCATGTGCCGCACGGACAGCCATTGGGATAGGAGAAGGACGGCCAGGGGGTCAGCCTGGTGGGTGTGCGCGCATGCAGCGGGCGTGTGCATGAGGTGGGCGTGTGCACGTGGTGAACAGGCGCGCTCACATGTGGCGGCGGTGACAGACCTAGAGCCTGTTTTTAAACAGGCTTAGGTCAACTAGTACAATATAAACATGCAAATGCAATAATATAAATATATGAATCCACAAAAAAATAATGCAAGGTGTAATAATAAAACAATGGGGTGGGGTACTTGCTTAATAAGTAAAATATGATGGAATATTAACCACTTTCCAAACACAGGTTTTTCCCCGTAAAAACCAGAGCAATTTTCACATCACGCTCCTCCCATTCATTTGCCAATAACTTTATTGTTACTAATCACACAGGAATGATCAATAAATTGTTTTGTGTTTTTTTTTTGCTACAAATTAGGCTTTCTTTTGGTGGTACCTTTTGCTAAGAATTATTTTATGCTTTATTTTATATGCATTTTAAAAAGAATAATAAGAAAAAAAAATGAAAAAATGATTTATTTCTCAGATTTTGGCCATTATAGTTGTTAAAACTTGTTGCTGTGAATAAAACCCACACATTTTATTTGCCCATTTGTCCCGGTGATTACACCATTTAAATTGTGTCCCTAATACAATGTATGGCGACAAAATTTTATCTGGAAATAAAGGTGCATTTTTTCAGTTTAGTCATTTCTAATACTTTATACAGTATATCTTATTACAAGCCTTTATCTGCAAAACTAACAGTAATATACCCTCATGACGTATATATTAAAAAGTTCATAAGGTAACCATTTATGTTTATTTTTTTAAATGGTGTCATTTTTTAACACGTGTTTTATATTGGTAACTATAGGGTATGGGTGTAGGGGCTAAAATGTACTTAAAAATTATGTCTTTCTATATATAAAGTGTTTTGCACAAGTGGCTTGATGGTGCATTTTACCTTTTGGCCAAAAGATGGCACTACACTAAACAGTTCTCAGAAGTAGATAGTGTATATGTTTACGTGAATGAAATGCCAGCATCAACGTGATGCCAGCTTTTCATTCATTGCGGGCACTGCGATCGAGTTTGAAAACAAGCTGTTCCCATTCCCTGATCACTCAATGGCCAATCTGTTGCAGAAATTATCAGGAGTGGCAAGATAAACAAAAAGGAGATGTGTAAAGGTTAAGGTGCCCGTTAATGGTACAATATGTTCCTTAGATATTAATAATCGAATGCCATAAACATTTTTTTCTGATTTGCGGGATCATAAGCAATTGGATGATTATCGATTGTTCCAATGAACAGGACGATTGGGCACCTCTCTCTCTTCAGATACGATCGTAAAATTCAACATTGTGATAAACAAAATTCTGTATTTCATATCATTTCATTTTCTCCTCATACTCCTTGCTTTTCTGTACAATTTGATTGTAAACATCCGATGGAATGGCCGTATCTGAGGAAACTATTGTACAATCATTAGGCACCTTTTGTGAATTTTTACCTAAAGTGAAGCTAGTATTGGAGAGCTTTGGCGCCTCCTAGTGTTGGGGGAACATAACTCAGTGCTTTTCCTAGGGCAAATGATGAACATCTGCTCACCAAATCTGATGCTAACGCACGTCCATGAACAAATGTTTGCACATGAAAGTTTGCATTCTGCCACCCAGTCACTTTGGCATAGGGTGAGTGGAATCACAGTTCACCCTGCTGCCGTTGAAATTCTGAGTGGAGTTAATTACTATTCCCCCTCCGAGTCGTAGCAACTCGAAGAGAGAAGTAATTTGGCATCTGGCGATCGCCGACACCCAAATAACAATGCTGTGCCAGTCGGATCGCCTTTGAAATGATAATAATAAAAAAAAAGTAAACACCGATTTCCTGTATGTAATGTTGGCCTACTGGCTAGATTCCCTCAGCTGCAGCAAGTATCAGATCAGGTAATCTGACTCTCTTAACCACTTCGGTACCAGCAGCCTCTGCCCCCTTAAGGACCAGAGGCTGCTGGTACACTAAAACGCTGCATCCCGACGAATCGCCTCAATAATCCGTTGCTCCCGCCAGTCACGCTGCTCTGTCTCTATGACGACAGAGCGCTGTGCGCCGGTCAGGAGCTGCTTTCATTGGCTCCTGATCCTGTCACTCAATGTAAGCCAATGAAAACGGCTCCTGCCCGGCTCACAGTGCTCTGCCGTCATAGAGACGGCAGGGCGAGCAAATTGTGGCGGGGAGAAAGCGGCGAGAGCGGCGGGAACAGGCGGGGACGCATGGTGAACGGGAGGTAGAGCTTACGTCCAGTCAGAACCGCTGCGCCCCCTGCCTGACATAGATTTGTACTGCGTCGGTCTGGAAGAAGTTAATCTGCATGCTTGTTCCAGAGGAGGGACATACCTCCTAACTTTTTGAGATGAGAAAGAAGGACCCTTTAAGACATGCCCCTGCCACACCCCTAATCATGCCCCTGCCACACATACCACTAAAAATAAATTAGTAAGGCCCAGTTCACACGGACTTGTTCTGTTACCTCTTGTTTGGGGGGTGGCGCTAACGAGACCAGCACGATTGGTGTTTTTCATCCCCACAAGGGAACATGAAGAATCAACCCCATGTGTGTTTGTATGTGTGAAAACATGCATGTTTTATCACACCAGGGCCGGCCCGCTCATGAGGCGGGGCAAAACTTTTGCCTCAGGCGGCACATCTGGAGGGGCGGCACCCACCTGTCTGTGGGTGGGGGGGCCGCCCGCCGAGCTGGAGGAGTAGCGGGCAGAAAGGGGGTATTGGGCCTAGCGGTGGGGAGGGGGGTCCGACCGCCCCTCCCTCGCCTGGGTCCTCCGATCTGCGCTTCCCTCCAGCTGTAAATAGTTAAGTACCAGTGTATAGATTAAGAGGTAACGGGCGGTGATCACTCACCTCTTCCGCGTTCCAGCGAGTGCTCCACTGACGTCACCTCCTGCAACGCCGCCCACTGTATTGTAAGTGGGCGGCGTTGCAGGAAGTGACGTCAGTGGAGCGCACTTTGGAATGCGGAAAAGGTGAGTGATCCCTGCCGGTTGCCTCTTAATCTATACGCTGGTACTTAACTATTTACAGCTGGAGGGGATTGCAGATCGGGGGACCCAGGCGAGGGAGGGGGGGTCCGACTACCCTCCCCACCGCTAGGCCCAATACCCCCTTTCTGCCCGCTACCCCTCCAGCTCGGCGGGCGGCCCCCCACCCATGGACAGGCGGGTGCCGCCCCCCCAGATGCGATTTTTTAAAATTTTGCCTCAGGCCGCAAAAAGTCTAGGGCCGCCCCTGTATCACACAAGCTAATGTAACTGATAGAGAAAATGCTCCCAGTGCTTCACTGCTATCTGTGTTTATCTGCATGGGAAAAACACATTCAAATGTATATAAGAGTGTTTCTAAGCCTGGGGACCAGTTCTAAGCCCCCAAAACTTGGCAAAGTGCTTTGTGACCAAAGATGGCACAAAAGGCATTTTCCTCTAACTGTTGTAGTTATTTCTACCTTTTTTTAGACACATTTTTACAATACATTCAAAGTACCTGATAATGTCTTTTGCAGAAGTGGCTTGATGATGTGATAAAGGCCCAATGCCATCCAGAGCAGGCTGGTGCCTGAAAGACGCAAAACAATGTGGAGCCAATGAAGCATACTGCCACCTATAATGGAAAGTAACAAAATACAGAAAACGTTAGTCAAATAGTGAGGCATTGCTGATAACTAATACATTGATTAACTTATGGCTTGCTGTGGTGAGAGACAGACTGGAAAAAATGGCAGATTTAAAATCTAAAGTAAAAAATCTGGTGCAGTTTTGAAGCATTTAGTTAACCTCCCTGGCGTTCTGATTCCGTGCTGCGCACGGCCGCGGGAGTTTTTTTTTTACCTAATTTTTTTTTCCATGTAGGTAGCCTATCGCTAGCTACATGCTTCCCCCCTCCCTGCTCCATCCCTCCCACCCTTCCGATTGTCGCTGGCGTGAAGACCCGTCCGGAAATCCCGTTCTGAACGGGATTTCCTTTAGGGCTTCCCCCGTCGCCATGGCGACGATCGGACTCATCGACGTCATCGACGTCGTGACGTCAGACGGAGTCCCGATCCACCCCTCAGTGCTGCCTGGCACTGATTGGCCAGGCTGCCCACGGGGTCTGTGGGGGGGCCCTCTTTCACGTCGGGTAGCGGCGGATCGGCGGCGATCGGAGAAACATGCAGCTAGCAAGTGCTTGCTGCGTGTTTCAAAAAAAAAAAATTCAAATTGGCCCACCAGGGCCTGAGCAGTGACCTCCGGCATCTCTGGATGAGCTCAGCTTGTCCAGAACGCTAGTTAAATACTATATTGAAGGATATATATGTGTGTGTAAAACCTTGGATTGCAAGTAACTTGGTTTAAGAGGGCTTTGTAAGAAAAACAAAGCTTTTTATGAAATATTGATTTGATAAGCAACAACATCTTGCAACACAAGCACAGTGCGTATAGTATAGGATTTTATTTAACTAGAGTTACATTAGTCCCAATAAGCTTCCACCAAAGAAAACTGCCCTCTTTACAGTCATATAAAATGTCAATTGTATGGGCTGCGCAAAAGGGCTGGAGGTGGGCCACAGTTTTGCTGACAGTGGGGCGGGGTTTTAGCAAGTTTACTAGATTGCTACCGTAGTAGTTGAGTAAAATTATTTTTTATTCTACTACTTTTAAAGGAAACAGGAGATGGGCTTCCTTGGTATATTTATACTTACCTGGGGCCTCCTCAAGCCCCATTAGGTGTGTGGGCCCCCTTACCGTCCTCTCCGTTGTCTTCTAATTCCACCAGGTAATACGGCCAGCCACGCTCTTCTGCGCATGGTTGGCTGCAAACGCAACCCCCTCCTCCCCGTCACACTCCCACAGCCTGGAACGTTCTGCGCCTGCATAGTATCTATGTCCCTGCAAGGAGAAGAGGAAATTTGCAGGGACATAGTTTGCCGGTGACGTAGTTACTTGTCCCGGGGAGGGGAAATGGCTAATTTAAAGGACGGGGCTGGCTAGTGAAGAATCGTGACAGCCCCGGAGGACAGCTATGGGAGCGATCAGCGATCAGCCTAAAGGGGGGGAAGACGCCCCAGGTATGCATCATTTTTCTTATTCATCTCAGGTGGTTAGATTAAAAAATTGTGTTAATTATTATTATTTTTATTATTTATTGTATTTATAAAGCGCCAACATATTACGCAGCGCTGTTGGGGCCGCTCACTCCGCTCCTCCTCAAATGAACTTCGTCTGACCGTCCCCCGCATCACCCAGTCCCATGCACGCCTCCAAGACTTCTCAAGAGCCGCTCCAACACTATAGAACTCCCTACCTCCACTCATTAGGGCAGCCCCCTCCTTCAACACCTTCAAGAAGGCCCTCAAAACTCACCATTTCACTCTGGCCTACCACCCCTCACAAGTGCTCTAAACCCACAGCTGAACTCTGGTCCCCCTACCCCTCGTGTCCCTACCTCACCCTCTAGATTGTAAGCCTTTGGGCAGGGTCCCAAAAGCTAATTAAACACAAATAACTTCCACTGACGATACAATAAGAATAAATGGCTCAGTGAATACAGTATTGAGATGAATACATATGTAAATTATCATTATCAGGAAATTATATTTCTGCCACTTAGGAGGCTTTGTGAACTGCCCCCGTAACACTAGGTAATACATTGTCTTACCCCAAATCTTGAAGCTGTTTTTTGCAGCTGTCCCGATTTGTGCAGCCATTTCCCTCGTTCTATGAGACGCTGTCAAATAAATAGAACAGTATTGAGCACTGTGGCTTTTTCAAATATAATGCTGTCAAATAAACATATAATATAAACAGAAGCATAATTTAAAGAGGAACTCCAGTCAGAAATTTGACTCGACCTTTTGTTAAAAGCTTTATAACATAAACAATTTCCCAAAGATAAATCATCTTTGACCTCACTCCAATTTAGGAGATTATAGTAAGGGCCAGATTTACACCTCTGGAGCCTATAGGCCCTAAAACTCTGCTCTCTGGCAAACCCCAAAATCCCAATATAAACATGGGTTTCAACTGCAGCAAAAGTAACTTCGCCCCCCGACACCCCCTTCCAAACAAATCATCCCCAGGGCCCCCGAGCCAGCTGTGAGGCCCAATGCAATACCCTCCTGCCACACAATATCATTAGGTGTCTATCATATGTCTCAGAGCCCCAGCACCCAAGGCTGAGACACCAAAGTGCGCTCCTCCACCCCTCCCACCCCAGCCGTCACACACTGATTGCTATTACACTAAGAGGCCCCTCCCCCATCCCTCCCACCCCAGCCGTCACACAGTAATTGCTATTACACTAAGAGGCCCCTCCCCATCCCTCCCACCCCAGCCGTCACACACTGATTGCTATTACACTAAGAGCCCCTCTATCCCTCCCACCCCAGCCATCACACACTGATTGCTATTAGACTAAGAGGCCCCTCCATCCCTCCCACCCCAGCCATCACACACTAATTGCTATTACACTAAAAGGCCCCTCCCCATCCCTCCCACCCCAGCCGTCACACACTGATTGCTATTAGACTAAGAGGCACCCCAGGGCCCCCAACACCTTAATCTGTAGTTATCTGGCTTAGTGGTGCTCAAATACCCCTTTTCAAAATTCGAGTTAGGTCGAATTCGAATAGTAAATTATTCGAGATCAGTCGAATATTCGAGTCGAATAATTTTTACTATTCGATTCGACCTCGGAATTCGAGCTCACTATTCGAGTCGGTATTCGAGCTCATTATTCGAGCTGACTATTCGAAATGGCCTTAAATAGCTTCCAACACTTGTTTTGAGGGTGAATGATGCAAGAAACCTCTTTTTTTCCAAGTAACAACAGCAAGTGATTATGTGGGGATGTTCCTTTAAAAAAAAAAAGTTGAAAAGAGAAGTTGTGTCCAGAAATTTGTTCAGTACTGTATATACTTCTTCTTCTTCTTCTTTATCTTCTATATCTTCTTCTTCTTCTTCTATATCTTCTTCTTCTATATCTTCTTCTTCTATATCTTCTTCTATATCTTCTTCTTTTATATTGTCTTCTTCTTATTCTTCATCTTCTTCATCATCATCTTCTTCATCATCATCTTCTTCTTCATCATCTTCTTTTTCTTCATCTTCTTCATCTTCTTCTTCATCTTCTTCTTCATCTTCTTCATCTTCTTCTTCATCTTCTTCATCTTCTTCATCTTCTTCTTCTTCTTCTTCTACATCTACTTCATCTTCAACTTCTTCATCTTCTTCTTCTTCTTCATCTTCTTCATCTTCTTCATCTTCTTCATCATCATCTTCTTCTTCTTCATCTTCTTCTTCTTCATCATCTTCATCTTCTTCTTCATCTTCTTCTTCTTCATCATCTTCATCTTCTTCTTCTTCATCTTCTTCATCTTCTTCATCTTCATCTTCTTCATCTTCTTCTTCTTCTTCTTCTTCATCTTCTTCATCATCATCTTCTTCTTCTTCATCTTCTTTTTCTTCATCTTCTTCTTCATCTTCTTCATCTTCTTCTTCATCTTCTTCATCTTCTTCATCTTCTTCTTCTTCTTCTTCTACATCTACTTCATCTTCAACTTCTTCATCTTCTTCTTCATCTTCTTCATCATCTTCTTCATCTTCTTCATCTTCTTCATCTTCTTCATCTTCTTCTTCTTCATCATCTTCATCATCTTCTTCATCTTCTTCTTCTTCATCATCTTCATCTTCTTCTTCTTCATCTTCTTCATCTTCTTCATCTTCATCTTCTTCATCTTCTTCTTCTTCTTCTTCATCTTCTTCATCTTCTTCTTCATCTTCTTCTTCTTCTTCATCATCTTCATCTTCTTCATCTTCATCTTCTTCATCTTCTTCTTCTTCATCATCTTCATCTTCTTCTTCATCTTCTTCTTCTTCATCATCTTCATCTTCTTCTTCTTCATCTTCTTCTTCTTCATCATCTTCATCTTCTTCTTCTTCATCTTCTTCATCTTCTTCTATATCGTCTTCTTCTTCACTTATTTCTCTTTTCAAATTTTTTTCTTTAAAGAAATGCAGCTATTTTTGAGCGTAACAAATAGCTGGTGGCGCACGCATGTTGGAAGCGCCATTGTATGTGCTTCCTGGCAGTGGAAACACACAGACAGCAGGAGGTAAATTCAGCAGCAGGAGGAGGAGGATGAGTGTGTGGCAGCAGGCAGTCAATGAGGCAGGCAGCGTGACATAATAGCCCTGGTACCTAGCGGTGATACCAGGGCTGTAAATAAACACAGCAGGCAGGAGGTCCCAGACAGCGGTCGTGCAGCCCACATTGTGTCCAATACACAACTGGGACAACACAGTTTTCAACCCGGGCACCTCAGAAAAATTAAACCTTTTTTTTTTTTTTTTTATGGTTTTGTAGTTTTGGTTTTACAACCAATTACACAGATATAGCTATTTTTTGACGTAATAGCTGGTGGCAGAGTGGCAGCAGAAGGTAAATCTGTGTACCCTGGCGTTGGGAAACACAGACAGACAGACAGCAGCAGCAGCAGCAGGAGGAATGGAGGAGTAATGTGAGCAGCTATTGTTTGACGTAATAGCTGGTGGCAGAGTGGCAGCAGAAGGTAAATCTGTGTACCCTGGCGTTGGGAAACACAGACAGACAGCAGCATCAGCAGGAGGAATGGAGGAGTAGTGTGAGTGTGGCAGCAGGCAGGCAGCGTGACATAATAGCCCTGGTACCTAGCGCTGATACCAGGGCTGTAAATAAACACAGCAGGCAGGAGGTCCCAGACAGCAGTCGTGCAGCCCACATCGTGTCCAATACACAACTGGGACAACACAGTTTTCAACCCGGGCACCTCAGAAAAATTAAACCTTTTTTTTTTTTTTTATGGTTTTGTAGTTTTGGTTTTACAACCAATTACACAGATATAGCTATTTTTTGACGTAATAGCTGGTGGCAGAGTGGCAGCAGAAGGTAAATCTGTGTACCCTGGCGTTGGGAAACACAGACAGACAGACAGCAGCAGCAGGAGGAATGAAGGAGTAATGTGAGCAGCTATTTTTTGACATAATAGCTGGTGGCAGAGTGGCAGCAGAAGGTAAATCTGTGTACCCTGGCGTTGGGAAACATAGACAGACAGCAGCATCAGCAGGAGGAATGGAGGAGTAGTGTGAGTGTGGCAGCAGGCAGGCAGCGTGACATAATAGCCCTGGTACCTAGCGGTGATACCAGGGCTGTAAATAAACACAGCAGGCAGGAGGTCCCAGACAGCGGTCGTGCAGCCCACATTGTGTCCAATACACAACTGGGACAACACAGTTTTCAACCCGGGCACCTCAGAAAAATTAAACCTTTTTTTTTTTTTTTATGGTTTTGTAGTTTTGGTTTTACAACCAATTACACAGATATAGCTATTTTTTGACGTAATAGCTGGTGGCAGAGTGGCAGCAGAAGGTAAATCTGTGTACCCTGGCGTTGGGAAACAGAGACAGACAGACAGCAGCAGCAGCAGCAGGAGGAATGAAGGAGTAATGTGAGCAGCTATTGTTTGACGTAATAGCTGGTGGCAGAGTGGCAGCAGAAGGTAAATCTGTGTACCCTGGCGTTGGGAAACACAGACAGACAGCAGCATCAGCAGGAGGAATGGAGGAGTAGTGTGAGTGTGGCAGCAGGCAGGCAGCGTGACATAATAGCCCTGGTACCTAGCGGTGATACCAGGCCGTAAATGAACACAACAGGAGGTCCCAGACAGCGGTCGTGCAGCCCACATCGTGTCCAATACACAACTGGGACAACACAGTTTTCAACCCGGGCACCTCAGAAAAATTAAACCTTTTTTTTTTTTTTTTTATGGTTTTGTAGTTTTGGTTTTACAACCAATTACACAGATATAGCTATTTTTTGACGTAATAGCTGGTGGCAGAGTGGCAGCAGAAGGTAAATCTGTGTACCCTGGCGTTGGGAAACACAGACAGACAGACAGCAGCAGCAGCAGCAGGAGGAATGGAGGAGTAATGTGAGCAGCTATTGTTTGACGTAATAGCTGGTGGCAGAGTGGCAGCAGAAGGTAAATCTGTGTACCCTGGCGTTGGGAAACACAGACAGACAGCAGCATCAGCAGGAGGAATGGAGGAGTAGTGTGAGTGTGGCAGCAGGCAGGCAGCGTGACATAATAGCCCTGGTACCTAGCGGTGATACCAGGGCTGTAAATAAACACAGCAGGCAGGAGGTCCCAGACAGCAGTCGTGCAGCCCACATCGTGTCCAATACACAACTGGGACAACACAGTTTTCAACCCGGGCACCTCAGAAAAATTAAACCTTTTTTTTTTTTTTATGGTTTTGTAGTTTTGGTTTTACAACCAATTACACAGATATAGCTATTTTTTGACGTAATAGCTGGTGGCAGAGTGGCAGCAGAAGGTAAATCTGTGTACCCTGGCGTTGGGAAACACAGACAGACAGACAGCAGCAGCAGCAGCAGGAGGAATGAAGGAGTAATGTGAGCAGCTATTGTTTGACGTAATAGCTGGTGGCAGAGTGGCAGCAGAAGGTAAATCTGTGTACCCTGGCGTTGGGAAACACAGACAGACAGCAGCATCAGCAGGAGGAATGGAGGAGTAGTGTGAGTGTGGCAGCAGGCAGGCAGCGTGACATAATAGCCCTGGTACCTTGCGGTGATACCAGGGCTGTAAATAAACACAGCAGGCAGGAGGTCCCAGACAGCGGTCGTGCAGCCCACATTGTGTCCAATACACAACTGGGACAACACAGTTTTCAACCCGGGCACCTCAGAAAAATTAAACCTTTTTTTTTTTTTATGGTTTTGTAGTTTTGGTTTTACAACTAATTACACAGACAGATATAGCTATTGTTTGACGTAATAGCTGGTGGCAGAGTGGCAGCAGAAGGTAAATCTGTGTACCCTGGCGTTGGGAAACACAGACAGACAGCAGCATCATCAGGAGGAATGGAGGAGTAGTGTGAGTGTGGCAGCAGGCAGGCAGCGTGACATAATAGCCCTGGTACCTAGCGGTGATACCAGGCCGTAAATGAACACAACAGGAGGTCCCAGACAGCGGTCGTGCAGCCCACATCGTGTCCAATACACAACTGGGACAACACAGTTTTCAACCCGGGCACCTCAGAAAAATTAAACCTTTTTTTTTTTTTATGGTTTTGTAGTTTTGGTTTTACAACCAATTACACAGATATAGCTATTTTTTGACGTAATAGCTGGTGGCAGAGTGGCAGCAGAAGGTAAATCTGTGTACCCTGGCGTTGGGAAACACAGACAGACAGACAGCAGCAGCAGCAGCAGGAGGAATGAAGGAGTAATGTGAGCAGCTATTGTTTGACGTAATAGCTGGTGGCAGAGTGGCAGCAGAAGGTAAATCTGTGTACCCTGGCGTTGGGAAACACAGACAGACAGCAGCATCAGCAGGAGGAATGGAGGAGTAGTGTGAGTGTGGCAGCAGGCAGGCAGCGTGACATAATAGCCCTGGTACCTAGCGGTGATACCAGGCCGTAAATGAACACAACAGGAGGTCCCAGACAGCGGTCGTGCAGCCCACATCGTGTCCAATACACAACTGGGACAACACAGTTTTCAACCCGGGCACCTCAGAAAAATTAAACTTTTTTTTTTTTTTTTATGGTTTTTTGGTTTTGTTTGTAAGACAAATTACACAGATATAAAGTTATTGTTTGACGTAATAGCTGGTGGCAGAGTGGCAGCAGAAGGTAAATCTGTGTACCCTGGCAGTGGGAAACACAGACAGACAGCAGAAGGGCAGTACACAGCAGCCCACTGTAGGTGTAAAATGTGTGGCTGCAGGCGACGTAATAGTCAAAGTGAACCAGGCTGGCTTAGTGAGCAGGAGCCAGGAGGTGGTAAAGGGTGGTAAGGCACATTAACGATGGTTCTTAGCCAGTTCATGTCCCCCTCTCGCCGACAACAGGGGCCAGGAACTCGCCTTCCACCCACGCCTGGTTCATCTTGAGAAACGTCAGTCTGTCCACAGACTTGTGAGACAGACGTGAGCGTTTCTCGGTGACCACACCACCAGCTGCACTGAAGCAGCGCTCGGACAGCACGCTGGAAGGGGGGCAGGACAGCACTTCCAGGGCGTACTGCGCCAGCTCGCTCCAGATCTCCAGGCGCTTGACCCAATACTCCATGGGATCAACAGGGGCATCGCTGTCAAGCCCGCTGTAGGACCCCATGTAGTCAGCCACCATGCGGGTCAGGCGCTGGCTGTGACCGGTGGAGGATGCTGCTGCATGCACCTCCTCTCTAGTCACTGCTGCCGGAGCCTCTACAGTCCTGTAGAGCTCGTGGCTGAGAGACAGCAGGTCTGTGGGGCGCTTGCTGCTGGATGCAGGCACCTGCTGCTGCCTCTGTGCTGGCTGCTGGACAGTGGGGGTGGAAGGCTGGGGGAAGGCTTCCTCCAAGCGCTCAACAAGGGCCTGCTGCAAGCTCCTTATTTGTTGCGCTGGGTCTCCTCCTGCAGGCGGCAGGAACTGGCTCAACTTCCCCTTGAGGCGTGGGTCCAACATCATGCTGATCCAGATGTCCTCCCTCTGCTTCATCTGGATCACCCTGGGGTCTCTGCGCAGGCACGTCAGCATGTGCGCTGCCATTGGGAAGAGGCGGGCCACGTCTGCTGGCACATCGACGGCAGTGCTGCTGTCCTCATCCTCCTCCTCTGCCTCGTCAGCCTCATCCTCTCTCCACCCCCGCACCAACTCAGCTGCACTGTGCTGATCCCCCTCATCAGCAGCAAGGTCAGGGACCTCCACCAAGTCCTCCTCCTCCTCCCCCTCAGAGGTGGACTGTGCAGCTGCTTGCCGCTCCTGCTGGTCCAAGGCTGCCGCTCCCTGTTCCAGCAAAGCATCGAGGGCCCTGTTCAGCAGACAAACCAGGGGCACCCACTCGCAGACCATAGCATGGTCCCTGCTCACCATGTTAGTGGCCTGCAGAAAGGGAGCCAGCACTAAGCACACCTGCTGCATGTGCCTCCAGTCATCATCGGGGACGATGGACGGGATGTTGCTGGTCTTGTCCCTTCTCTGAGCGGCGGAAACAGTGGCCAGGGCAAGGTACTGTTTGACAGCGCGCTTCTGTTCAACCAGACGCTCCAACATCGCCAGGGTGGAGTTCCAGCGAGTCGGAACGTCAAGGATCAGCCGATGGCGTGGCAGATCCAGCTCCTTTTGCACGTCTTCCAGGCTCGCACAGGCTGCAGCTGAGCGCCGGAAGTGACGCACAACGTTCCTTGCCGTTTCCAGCAGTTCGCCCATCCCCTGGTAGGTGCGCAAGAACTTCTGCACCACCAGGTTCAGCACGTGGGCAAGACAGGGGATGTGGGTCAGGTTTCCCCTGTCTATTGCGGCAACCAGATTGGCCCCATTGTCGGCCACCACCTCTCCGACTCTGAGGCCTCTGGGGGTCAGCCAAATCCTCTCCTGCTCCTGGAGTTTGGCCAACACATGGGTTGCCGTCAGCTTGGTCTTCCCAAGGCTGACCAAGTGCAGCAGCGCTTGGCAGTGGCGGGCCTTCACGCTGCTGCTGAGGCGGGGGGTTTGGCCAGGTGTGCCGGAGGATGGCAGAGGATCGGAGGAACCTGCTGCAGTTCCCCTGACCCTGCGGGGTGGCACCACCCACTGTGTTGCTGCTGCTGCTGTGCCCGCTGCTGCTCTCCCATCCTCACCCCCTTCCACCAAGCTGACCCAGTGGACAGTGAAGGACAGGTAGCGGCCTGTCCCGAAGCGGCTGCTCCAGGAGTCCATGGTGACGTGGACCCTTTCACCAACCGCGTGCTCCAGCCCTCGCTCCACATTGGCCATCACAAAGCGGTGCAGTGCAGGAATGGCCTTGCGGGAGAAAAAGTGTCTGCTGGGGAGCTGCCAGTCTGGGGCTGCGCAAGCAAGCAGCGCACGAATGTCGCTCCCCTCCTGCACGAGCGTGTATGGCAGGAGTTGGGAGCACATGGCCCGTGCCAGCAAGCCGTTCAGCTGCCGCACGCGACGGCTGCTGGGAGGCAGAGCCCTAACCACCCCCTGGAAGGACTCGCTCAAAAGGCTCTGGCGTGGCCTTTTGCTGGCACGGGAATCAGCAGACACAGCGGAGGAGGCCACTGAGGACTGGCTGCCAGAACAGGCCTCAGTGTTGGCGGCAGGAGTTGCAGAGGGGGGAGGAGCAGTGCGTTTCCGCACTCCTGCTGGTGCTGCTGGAGGAGCAGGAGGGCGGGTGGCTGCTGTTGCTGCTGCTGCTGAAGGCTGTGCAGTGATGGGTGTGGTGCCACTGCCAGCACCAGATGCCTTCAGCCTCTGGAACTCCTGATGCTGGTGGAAATGTTTCGCAGCAAGGTGGTTGATGAGCGAGCTGGTGCAGAACTTTAAGGGGTCTGCACCTCTGCTCAACTTCCGCTGACAGTGGTTGCAAGTGGCGTACTTGCTGTACACTGTGGGCATGGTGAAAAAGCGCCAGATTGGTGACAGAAACATCCCCCTACGGCATGGAAGCGCTGCTGCCTGTCTCCCTGTGGTGGTTGGGGGGGGGGCTTGGGGGGCTTGGGTGCGGCTGGTGGTGGTACTGGCAGATGCTGCTGCTGCTGCTGCTGAGCCTGAGACACCAGCAGGCTGTGGGACCTGCCTACTGCTGCTGCCAATGCTTGCAATGATGCGCCTCCTTGCAAGGCCCACAAGAGCATCCTCCTCCTCCTCCTCAGAGCTGCTGAGGACGACATCCCCTGGAGGTGGTGGCACCCAGTCTCTGTCTGTCACCGGGTCATCATCATCCTCCCCCTCCTGAAACATGTCCTGCTGGGATGAGGACCCCCCAAACTCCTCTCCTGATGCATGGATGGGCTGCTTGACTGTCGCCACAGTCTTGCTGTCCAATCCCTCATCCCCCAAAGTGCCCATCAGCATCTCCTCCTCAAAATCGCCAACAACAGCAGACAATTGACTCATGATGCCTGGGGTCAAAAGACTGCTGAATGACAGGTCGCCAACTGACGGTGAACTGGCCTCCTCCCCAGGCCCTGCTGGGCGGCTGCTGCGAACAGGGGTGGTGGTGGTGGTGGTGAGGGTGGTGGCCTCAGATGCAGAGCTGATGGCGGGCTGCTCATCCTCATGAGTTGCACCACAGTGTCTGCATGCTTTTCCTCAATGGGACGTTTCCGACCCGGCTGGAGGAAAATCGGAGCAGGTGCTACACGCTGCTGCTGCTGTGTCTCTGCAGCGTGAGTTGCAGATGCTCCTGCTGGGCGGCGCCCAAGGCGTCCACGGCCAGTGGCTATGGGAGGAATGTTAGCCACTGACGCTGCTGCTGCTGCTGCGGAACTGTGCATGGTGGCGCGCCCGCGCCCGCGGCTTGCCACAATGCTGCTCCCTCTCCTCCTGATTCCCTTGCTGCCCTTCCCCTTGCCCAAACCGCGCTGGCTGCCACTTCCAGACATCTTCGATGTTTTGGGCGTATAGACAAAAGTTTTTTAAAAGGGCGGGTGAAAAGTGGGGTACTTTAATGGAGTGGGTTGGTGGGTGAGGTGACTGAGTGAGTGTCCCTAGTACAGTAAGTAAGTAGTAACAGTCAGGAAGTACAACTAGCAGTTACAACTTACAATAATCAGTAGTAATCACAAGTAAATTTAGTGTGTGTACACTACAGACAGTGAGTGCACGCACGCGCAAACACGCGCAGGAGCTAGCCTATGAACAGTGACTGAGTGAGTGTCCCTAGTACAGTAAGTAAGTAAGTAGTAACAGTCAGTAAGTACAACTAACTAATTACAATAATCAATCAGTTATCAGAAGGAAATAGAGTGTGTGTAGTGTGTACACAGACAGTGAGTGCACACACGCAGGAGCTAGTAGCCTATGAACAGTGACTGAGTGTCCTAGACTCCTAGTACAGTAAGTAGTAACAGTAAGTACAACTAACTAATTACAATAATCAATCAGTTATCAGAAGGAAATAGAGTGTGTGTAGTGTGTACACAGACAGTGAGTGCACACACGCAGGAGCTAGTAGCCTATGAACAGTGACTGAGTGTCCGAGACTCCTAGTACAGTAAGTAGTAACAGTGAGTACAACTAACTAATTACAATATTCAATTACAATAATCAATCAGTTATCAGAACTTGGAAATAGAGTGTGTGTAGTGTGTACACAGACAGTGAGTGCACACACGCAGGAGCAGCTAGTAGCCTATGAACAGTGACTGAGTGTCCTAGACTCCTAGTACAGTAAGTAGTAACAGTAAGTACAACTAACTAATTACAATAATCAATCAGTTATCAGAAGGAAATAGAGTGTGTGTAGTGTGTACACAGACAGTGAGTGCACACACGCAGGAGCTAGTAGCCTATGAACAGTGACTGAGTCTCCGAGACTCCTAGTACAGTAAGTAGTAACAGTGAGTACAACTAACTAATTACAATATTCAATTACAATAATCAATCAGTTATCAGAACTTGAAAATAGAGTGTGTGTAGTGTGTACACAGACAGTGAGTGCACACACGCAGGAGCTAGTAGCCTATGAACAGTGACTGAGTGTCCTAGACTCCTAGTACAGTAAGTAGTAACAGTAAGTACAACTAACTAATTACAATAATCAATCAGTTATCAAAAGGAAATAGAGTGTGTGTAGTGTGTACACAGACAGTGAGTGCACACACGCAGGAGCTAGTAGCCTATGAACAGTGACTGAGTGTCCTAGACTCCTAGTACAGTAAGTAGTAACAGTAAGTACAACTAACTAATTACAATAATCAATCAGTTATCAGAAGGAAATAGAGTGTGTGTAGTGTGTACACAGACAGTGAGTGCACACACGCAGGAGCTAGTAGCCTATGAACAGTGACTGAGTGTCCAAGACTCCTAGTACAGTAAGTAGTAACAGTGAGTACAACTAACTAATTACAATATTCAATTACAATAATCAATCAGTTATCAGAACTTGGAAATAGAGTGTGTGTAGTGTGTGTACACAGACAGTGAGTGCACACACGCAGGAGCAGCTAGTAGCCTATGAACAGTGACAGTGAGTGTCCTAGTACAGTTACAGTATATAACTACAATACTAATACAATCAGTAGTAAAGGACAGCAGAAATACTGGTATAGAATAGAGAGAAATAAACAGAGGACAGGAGGACAGCTGCCCACACAGGCAGGCCCTGAGGCCTAAAGCTGTAAGCCTGCAGCAGCTGTGTCTGTCTCTATGTAACACAAAAGCTACTAACTAAAATACAATGTCTAACTAACTAACAAAAATATATATGTGTGTATAGGAGGTGTATGTGAGCAAAAACGCTAGGTAAATGACCACAATAAAGCTCTTGCTAAGCCAAAGCACAAAGGAGCAACTCTCTCTCTATGCAAGTCTCAGGCAAGGACGGAGAAACGTAACATGGCGGCCGCTATTTATAGGGTAGGGGCTGGCCAGGGTCCCCCTCTGTGATTGGCTGCCGTCAGAGGGCCTGGGAGCCCTCTGATTGGCTCTAAGGACATCAATCTGGGCTATGACGCTATTCGAGCTCGGTACCGAGCTCGAATAGCGCCGTTTGCTCGAATAGCTCGAATAGTGAATGGGCTATTCGAGTGTACGCGAATAGCCCATTCGAATAGCTGCAGCTATTCGGAGCTCGAATACCGAGCTCGAATAGCTGAAAAAGAGCTCGAATATTCGAGCTACTCGAATATTCGAGCTCTGCTGAGCACCACTGATCTGGCTTGCAGTCACTGCCATGTATACCTTTTTTGTATTTATCTTTGCTTTAAAGGGACACTTAAGTCAAACAAAAAAAAATGAGTTTTACTCACCTAGGGCTTCCAATAGCCCGCTGCAGCTGTCCGGTGCCCTCACCGTCTCCCTCCGATCCTCCTGGCCCCGCCGGCAGCCACTTCCTGTTTCGGTGACAGGAGCTGACAGGCTGGGGACGCGAGTGATTCTTCGCGTTCCCAGACACATTAGCATCCTCTATGCTGCTATAGGGTATATGATATATGCTATAGCAGCATAGATGGCGCTATTGTGGCCAGGAACGCGAAGAATCACTCGCGTCCCCAGCCTGTCAGCTCCTGTCACCGAATCAGGAAGTGGCTGCCGGCGGGGCCAGGAGGATCGGAGGGAGACGGCGAGGGTACCGGACAGCTGCAGGGGGCTATTGGAAGCCCCAGGTGAGTAAAACTCATTTTTTTTTTACTTAAGTGTCCCTTTAAATCACAATAGGGGAATGATAGCTGAGTGAGTTGTGTGCCCGTCATACACTGCGCCCTGAGGCTGGAGCTTCTCTCGCCTCTGCTTCGGCCCTGACATGTCCCCTAAAAAGCATTTTGGGGTGCCCATTATCACCTCCTTCCTTTTCTACACAGAGTAAACACACAGCATCCCCACTCTCATGGGTCACCATAGCTGGAGAGGAGGAGGGTCAACTTGGGGGTCCCCACAGGCTCTGGGGCCCTGGGGCAATTGCCCCCTTTGCCTCTATGGTATCACCATAGAGGATCTGATTGGTTGAACATTTATAAAGATGAAATGATGTACAGATTCCTCATCTCCAAATATGTGGACACTGGCGGCTGAAATTAAGGTGAACCAGAGACGAAGCACCCTCATGTATTTTACCATATAGATCAGTGGGAACATTAGAGAAAACACCTACCATGCTTTCTGTTTCATTCTGCACTGCACAGCTTGTTTCTTATCAGCCCTGATAAAATCCCTGACTGAGCATTCAGTCTGGCTTTGCTATAATGATTCCTGAGCAGAGCCAGCAGGGGGCAGGCTTGGACTTGAAAAGACATGAGAGAACACAGACTGAGCTATAAATATTCCTGAGCAAAGCCAGACTGAATGCTCAGTCAGGGATTTTATCAGGGCTGATAACAAGCAGGCTGAGCAGTGCAGAATGAAACACAGAGCAGGGTAGGTGTTTTCTCTAATGTTCCCACTGATATATATGGTAAAATACATGAGGATGCTTCGTCTCTGGTTCACTTTAATTTCAGCCGCCAGTGTCCACATCTCTGGTTCTCTTTAAGAGAAGAAGGACAGCTATAACAAGCAATACGTATCCTCTGTAGTGCAGAGCTTTCTTTAGTTACATAAAGAAGGTAGGTTTATTTTTAGTACTAGAGATAGAGGCAGGTCAACAATGCAATGTGTATTGTTTAAAATGAAATATATATGTCAGCCTCTATATCTCTCTCACCTCAGGTGTGATTTAAAAGGTGATTGCAGCACGACATTGTATTTGAATATTTGAATTCGATTTAATGCACCTCTAATTTTCTCAGTATTTATATACAGCAATAATAAAAATAACAGTAATGGATGCGACCGTTGATTAGGCCAGTAACATATTTACAAACTTTTGTTTAACAGTGTGGAGCCAATAGATGGCGCTCTTTCATTGAGCATCTCTCTGGATGAGTCTTTCATTTAAAGGAAAACTTAAGTCAACAAAAAAAAATGAGATTTACTCACCTGGGGCTTCCCTCAGCCCCCAGCAGCCGATCGGTGCCCTCGCAGCCCCGCTCTGACGCTCCAGGACCCGCCGGCGAACACTTCCGGTTTGGCCGTCACCGGCCGACAGGCATGGGAACGCGAGTGATTTTTTGCGTTCCCAGCCTGTATATCGTCCCCTGTGCTGCTATTGCGGCCAGCTGGCACTTCGCTCTGGTGTGATCCAGCTGGTCGCAATAGCAGCATAGGGGGCGATATACAGGCGGGGAACGCGAAGAATCACTCGCGTTCCCATGCCTGTCGGCCGGTGACGGCCAAACCGGAAGTGTTCGCCGGCAGGTCCTGGAGCGTCAGAGCGGGGCTGCGAGGGCACCGATCGGCTGCTGGGGGCTGAGGGAAGCCCCAGGTGAGTAAATCTCATTTTTTTTTGTTGACTTAAGTTTTCCTTTAATGTATAAATCCTTCAGAGAGATGGAAGGAAGGGAAGATGTCTTACTTCCCGGGTCAGTTAAAAATGGCGCATGGCGACAATGATATAAAATGGCGCCTCATTGAGTTTCATTATAAAACGATATTTATCGTTTTTATGGGTAAATAATGGCGCAGGGGGTCATACGAAATTTATTGTTTTTTACATGTAATAATTGCACAAAATTTATCGTTTTGCCTCTCCCCGCCCCTTTCAGTCCTCCTTCTCTGAGAGGGGCGGGGGAGAGGCGGAGTTCCGCCGATGACAGGCAAGTGTGAGGCAGGGCTGCAGCTCATAGCCCTGCCTCACTCGGAAACGCTGCCGGATTGACCCCCGGGGATTTAGGGGGGATTTAGTTAGATTAGAGCATTGGGAATGCGGCAGATTCGTTAGGGATAACGTTCAAAACTATAAATTTCGTGCAGAGCCATTAAAAATGATAATTATCGTTTTGTATATAAAACGATAAATATAGTTTTAAAATATCGTTCTAAAAATGGCGCCATTATTTGGCCGGCGCCATTTTTAACTGTACCCCTTTCTTCCTGCTTTGTAAAACTGCTCAATCAATATATATATATATATATATATATATATATATGTATATATATATATATATATTTTTATATATTTTTGCATTTTTGCTTTTTGTTCATAGGTCTATAATGAACACAACTAAATCCCCAGGATTCAATTCAACTTTAGAAATTTTCAACGCCTGATGGTCTCAACAGTATCCTATATTCAATAGTTCAAAAGTGATAGTGATAAGTTAATAACATTATCAAAATTTTTAGTTTCGGATGAGACAGATGTGGACATCCAGAGAAAGGGCCAGTGCCCACCAAAAAGGGCTAGCGTAATCGCAGACGCTCAACGCTTTTTGAAGTGATTGTAGGTATGTGCCTAGCGATTTTCTAATCATGCCTAGTGATTTTTGGAGCATTTTGGTGTAACGGTTTTTATTTTTTGTTACAGTAGAGCTGGAACTGAACAGCTTCTGTAACAAAAACGCTTGGAACATCGCTCTGATCTAGTCTGCGCTTTTCAGAGCAATTTTCCACTTTCCTATACTTAACATTGAGGCTGAATCGCCTCAGAAATCAGCGCAAATGCTGCAGGACCCATGTTTGCGTTTGGGAGAAAATCACATCGCTCTGATGTGCTCCATCCCATTCAAATACATTAGCCAAGCGCTTTTCAAAGTGCTAGTGTTTTTAAAAGCACTCAGAAGCGCTCTTGGTGTGCACCAGCCCTGAGATGACAGCGATCACTGAGTCAGACCCAGAGCACACTGCACACGGAACCCATTCTTGTCTTGTCCCATCTGGGACTTATGAAATTATTCGCATACATGGCAGTTAATTTACTGTTCCTCCATAGCAATTTGGAGGGAGAAGTAATTTGGTGTCCTACAATCCCCAAATTAGGCCAGAAACCGACTAGGAGCGATTTTCTGAGCGATTTGCGATTTGAAAGCTCTTGGGAATGTTATCCTATGTGTGTGTTCACACTGGAGCGATGTGACTTTATAAAAATCCCCCATACCATTGCATTAGCAAGAGCTTTTTCAAATCACTAGTGATTAGAAATCGCTCCTAGTGGGTTTCTGGCCTTACCCATGCGTGGGCCGTGGACTATAACATTGCTGCAATAGTCGCACCAAGAAGTCCTGCCTTGCATTATTAACCCTTTTTTACATGTATAAATTGTTGGGCTTGAGCAAGAGCCCATAGAGGCCCGAAACGGACTGGTAATGTCGCCTTTTTGGATAATTCTTGTTGGCACATATTGGCCTACACGCCTGTTAAGGTACCAATACTTAAAGGAATACTGTAGGGGGGTCGGGGGAAAATGAGTTGAACTTACCCGGGGCTTCTAATGGTCCCCCGCAGACATCCTGTGTTGGCTCAGCCACTCACCGATGCTCCTGCCTCGTCTCCGGTTCACTTCTGGAATTTCAGACTTTAAAGTCAGAAAACCACTGCGCCTGCGTTGCCGTGTCCTCACTACCGCTGATGTCAACAGGAGTGTACTGCGCAGACACAGACCATACTAGGCCTGCACAGTATGCTCCTGGTGACATCAGCGGGAGCGTGGACACGGCAAATGCAGGCGCAGTGGTTTTTAGACTTTAAAGTCTGAAATTACAGAAGTGAACCGGAGACGGGGCCGGAGCATCGGTGAGTGGCTGCGCGGACACAGGACGTCTGCGGGGGACCATTAGAAGCCCCGGGTAAGTTCAACTCATTTTCCCCCGACCCCCCTACAGTGTCCCTTTAAGTTGACTTTCCTGTTCGATCGGACCATTGGATTTGATCTTTTTTTTTTCAGATCGGGGAGAATTGATTATGACCCATTCTGTAAGATCAATGGAAATTGGATAAAATCTGGTCGAATCAACCAATTTACCTGATCGGGCAGGATGTACAATTTCGGTTAATCATGAACGAATCGACATTGCTAATTGATGCACCTTGCCAGCAGTAAAGATGTCACCACCTGTGATCATTTTAAGGTGACACTGAAGCGAAAAACTCATGATATAATGAATTGGTTGTGTAATACGGATAATTACTAGAACATTAGTAGCAAAGAAAATAGTGTCATATTTTTATTTTTAAGTATATAGCTTTTTTTTCTTATAACATTTCATCATTCTCTAATAATTGAAGTTTCCACAATACACTCAGCATTGTAAATGATTTCACAGAGCAGGCCACTGACCCGTTGAACTTTTCTCTGCAGAAAAAACCATAAACAAAAAGGAAACAATGAGAGACAGTTGAGATAAGAGCTTCGAAAGACAGTGCTGTCCACAGCTTTATAAAGTCGTAGCCCTCACAGAAGCTCTTTTGCATAAATAACAACTGAAGTTTCTTAAAGAAAATCTGTAATAAAAAAAAAACTCCCCTGGGGGGTACTCACTTCGGGTGGGGGAAGCCTCCGGCAGGGGCGTATCTGGATGACATAGCGCCTATGGCAAACACTGAAATTGCCTTCCCTCCACCTATCAGACCACCTTGTCCCATAATAACAGCTTCTTTTCTTGCAATGATACAAGTCTCCCCAGTATAGGTTGCTAGGGTTAACCCCCAAGTAAAAGTAACCAGAGGTAGTTCACTCAGTATAAGTACACATATGTGTACATTGCCCTCCCAGTATATGTAGTTAGAGATTTCTCCCCAGTATAAGTAGCCTTCTTTAGTATAAGTGGTAAGAGGTATCCACCCAGTATAAGTAGTCCCTCAGTATAGGTAATAAGAGGTTCCCCACAGTATAAGTAACCCCCCCCCCCCCCAGTATAGATTTGGCAGGTGTCTCCCAGTAGAAGTAGACCCCCCCAGTATAGGTAGTGAGAAATGTCCTCCAGTATAAGAGCAGGTACAAATGCCTGAGAGACATCTCTCAGTAGTAGGTGGTGAAGCATGAGGGAGTAGGAGGCAGCCATGGTGCTGTGGGGCCCATGGCACAAGCCATGTCTGTACCCCTCTAGATACGCCTCTGGCCTCCGGATCCTATTGAGGCTTCCCCTGTCCTGCTCGGTCCCACAGCGGCTGCGAAAATCCTCCCGGAACGGCGGTGATGTGGGTTCCGGGGGCTGCAGCGAGACCGCCGTGGGACCGTCGTGGGACACAGGAGAACGGGGGACGCCTCAATAGGGTCCCGAGGCTTCCCCCTACTGAGGTGAGTAACCCCCGGGGGAACTTTTTTTCAGTACAGGTTTTCTTTAACTCTTCCTGTACTGGAAACAATATGAGACTCATATCTGTGCTACTCATGTTCCATTTCTTAGCTGTACTACACATACAAATAATTTTACACTTGGGGACAGCGCCTGGAATTCCATCGCATTCATTGCTCATCACAATATCGCTCGCTGTCACCGCTGTGCATCCACTTGGGCACGTTGGCCCAAGAATTTGCAGCATGTCTGATCGATACATGTGACCAATTTCAGGCCTGCAACTTTTCTTGCTCTTGGGGGCGTCGTTTTTTATTTGATTATAATTAACAAATTGGATGGTAGATTGGCTGCCAAGTCAAGTAATATATGGGCAACTTAGGACAATCAATAAAGATCAAACCTAAAACAATTATACGCTTAATTAGCACATTATTAGAGCCCACCACACCACTGCTAACCAATGTTATTATAATAAGGTAACCATTATTATGCAACTTGTGGTTGACCATTTAGCTGTTGACAAAATACTGTGCTGGCCAGGAACTGAAGATTACTACTTTTTCCTCGTTCCACCATATCCCTTCCTTGATGTAAACCAGTGGCTGTATTTAAAGGATACCACAACCGAAAATTGACTGCAGCGCTGTGTAGGGTAAAAGGAGTACATACCTTCCGTGCCTCCAGCCCCCTCCGTCTGCCGCCGTTCTTAGTTTATAGATGCCGGTGTCCGGCGACTTTCCTGACCCTTACCCCGGACATACTGCGCCCTGTGTGCGCAGTGTGTCCTTCCCCCTTGCTTCTGGCCGGCGCATAGTGCGAGGCTCAGAAGCACGCTATCCCCTTTCTGCTGCGTGCGCGCTCCATTACATTACGCGCTCCGAGCGTATCATGCTAATCATGTGACGCTCGGTGTCATGGAGCGCACACGCAGCAGAAAGGGGATAGCGTGCTTCTGAGCCTCGCACTATGCGCCGGCCAGAAGCAAGGGGGAAGGACACACTGCGCACACAGGGCGCAGTATGTCCGGGGTAAGGGTCAGGAAAGTCGACGGACACCGGCATCTATAAACTAAGAATGGCGGCAGACGGAGGGGGGCTGGAGGCACGGAAGGTATGTACTCCTTTTACCCTACACAGTGCTGCAGTCAATTTTACCACAGCCGTTCGGTTGTGGTATCCTTTAACTTATTGGCAGCTTCAATAAAATTATCTCGTTTGAGATCAGTGTACCGCTTTTGACTTCAGTCGGCAGAACTCGTTGTGCTCTAAATTCTTGGAATGATTTATTCTCTCTCTACTAGCACAAAATATAGAAACTAAAAGCAGAGGTCCTCTGTTATTACCTCACACTGCCCCCTAGTGACACATGGCCATAAATGCACATTACAGCAGTACTAATTAGAAGCAAGAAGCTGTACCAAATAAAGAAATAAATTGGCCAACAGCAAATTGGCTTGGAGCGCTTGCAAGCCTCTAAATCAGATGTCAGGAACCTTTTTGGCTGAGAGAGCCCTAAATGCCACATATTTTAAAATGTAATTCCGTGAGAGCCATAAAATATGTTTCAAACTGGGACAGTGCGCATGCGCAGCAGAGGACTCATGTCCCTGTTGCCATGGTGATGTGTATTCAGTTGATCCTCCAGGCAGCGGAAGTGTCAGACATGTCTTCAGCTTGGGTTTCAGCAACATCAGCAATTTCCCCGAGAGCCAGACAGGAGAAATATCGACTAACAGCTTGTACAATTAGCTAGCTGACTTGGGGGTTGATTCAATTTATAGGATGAGATCCCTGCACTTTGGCCCAATAGGCTGCCTGTCAAGTGACAGACAGCCTATTGGGCCAAGCAAAGTGCAGGGATCTCGTCCTACAAAGTCACTGGACCTGACAGGATCCAGGGTGGGACAATTGAAGCTGCCGTTAGTTTTTGGGGTATCGCGAGTAAGGTAGTAGTGCTAAAGCAGTAGTGTGCCTACTTAGAACATGTTACTTGTGCTGTCACACTGAGCTGTGCTGCTTGAGCAGTGTAGTTTTAGTGAATCAACCCCTACTGATTTGTATGTGAGTGTAATGAATAGCGGAGATGCCGCCGCATGGGAGAGCGGCATGGCGGCTATCTCCGCGTCCCAGCCGGCGGCTGCTGCCACCTTGCCTGGTCCTTCTAGTGCACACAGATGGAAAACTCCGCGCGCGCGCCTGGCGACAGGTCCTTTATGCTGCTAGAAGTGGAGTCCGCTGATCATGCCGATAGCTGACTCCAGCTATGCTCCGGATTGGCTGAGTGACTGGGGCGGCTCTGTGGAGCGCTTTTAGTATATATAGGACTCGCTTGTCACTTGCAAGTTGTCTGCTGTTGCGAACATTACGTGTGAGCGCTCAGACCTGGGTCAGATCCCACAGTGTGTTAGAACCAGCCGGAGCTGGGAATTCACACTGAGTCAGATTCCATTGTTAGCTTTAAAGTACTATTGCTTGCTACTGTTTATGTGTTAGATTAGTTCCCAGGTGTTGAGACCAAGGACCTCACACCTAAGACTAGGAGATTGCTATATTGTTACTATCATCTGTTAGACTAGTTCCCAGGTGTTGAGACCAAGGACCTCACACCTAAGACTAGGAGATTGCTATATTGTTACTATCATCTTTTAGACTAGATCGCAGGTGTTGAGACCAAGGACCTCACACCTAAGACTAGGATTGAGAGAGATTTCTGTTACCTGTTATGACCTTTGGCTTTCCTGACTACTCTCCTGTTCTCTGATTTGGTACTTCCGCCCATCTGATTACCTGTTGCCAACATTGCCTGTACCTGGATACCGAATCAGTCTTCCGCTTCTGTACTTTGTCTGTCCGTGTGTTGCCGGCCTGGCTTGTCTGACCTTTCTGGCTGTCACCTAGCCCCTGGGTGATCAGCCTTACTGTATACCTGTGACGCCTGCTCTTCAGGTGGTTATTAGCTGCTATATCAGACCTATGGTCACCAGCTCCACTGGAGACCATCGTGCAGCACAGTCAGTGGGTCTCTACCTATCCAAGGTCCACTGGCTGCAGTACAGTCTGATTCCCTGCCTCTCAGGGAATCCTTGGCTGCAGTACAGTCTGATTCCCTGCTCCTCAGGGAATCCCTAGCTGCAGACCAATCATCATCAATATTACTCCAGACAGTGATTCCTGCTCCTCAGGTATCCACTGGCTGCAGTACAGCCTGGTTCCCTGCCCCTCAGGGAATCCTAGGCTGCAGAAGTGTTTGTATCTCCCGCTTCTCGGGAGACAATCTCTCCAATTTCTGTTGCACAAAACACTATATCACATTGGGTGTCCTGTGTCTAGCTATACTAGTGTTGGGCGAACAGTGTTCGCCACTGTTCGGGTTCTGCAGAACATCACCCTGTTCGGGTGATGTTCGAGTTCAGCCGAACACCTGATGGTGTTCGGCCAAACTGTTCGGCCATATGGCTGAACTAAGAGCGCATGGCCGAACGTTACCCGAACGTTCGGCTAGCGCTGTGATTGGCCGAACGGGTCACATGGTGCGGACCCGAACACGCTCTGATTGGTCGAACGGGTCACGTGGTTCGGGTAAATAAATACCCAATCCACGTCATTTCTCCGCCATTTGTCTGTGGGTTTAGCTTTGGGTAGGCAGGCAGGGTAGTTCTCTCTCCAGCCAGGCTAGCCAGGGTCCCCCGGTCATTGTGTCGCTGCTGTGGTAGTAGTACACCGCTCAGCCACACTATATAGCATTGTGTTTACTGCCACTCTGTGTGTCTGCTGGGAACAGTAGTACACCGCTCACCCTGTATAGCATTGTGCTCTGTGTCGCTGCTGGGAATAGTAGTACACCGCTCAGCCACACTATATAGCATTGTGTTTACTGCCACTCTGTGTGTCTGCTGGGAACAGTAGTACACCGCTCACCCTGTATAGCATTGTGCTCTGTGTCGCTGCTGGGAATAGTAGTACACCGCTCAGCCACACTATATAGCATTGTGTTTACTGCCACTCTGTGTGACTGCTGGGAACAGTAGTACATCGCTCACCCACCACTGTATAGCATTGTGCTCTGTGTCGCTGCTGGGAATAGTAGTACACCGCTCACCCACCACTGTATAGCATTGTGCTCTGTGTCGCTGCTGGGAATAGTAGTACACCGCTCACCCGCCACTGTATAGCATTTCTGTACTGCCACTGTACTGCTGCCAGTCAGCGTGTACTTTTACGGATAAGTGAAATGAAGAAGAAATCCTGTGAAAGAGGGAGGGGCAAGGGAAGAGGTGTTCCCCCTGACGGTTCACGTACAGGCCACAGTGGAGCACCGAAGAAAACCCACTCAATACCGCCCATGTTGTCCAGGAAATCAACCCTCACAAATCCAAAACAACAGGACCAGATAATTAATTGGATGACCTCTCAAGCATTCAGCAGTGGGTTAAGCAGCACCAGCACATCACGCACGAGGTCCGAGTCCTCAGCCAGTTACAAGGAGCCAGTGGGCACAAAGCAGACACAACCGGCAGCGACACCACGCACACAACTGCCAAATAACCAGTCCGAAGAATTTCCTCAGGACACAATGGGGTATTCGCAGGAGCTATTCCCAGCCCAACAAACTTCCACCTTTCAAAGGTCAATGGAACTGCCAGAAATTTTGTGCCCGGATTCACAACCATTGACTGTGGGAAATGCACCGCGCACTGAAATGCCAGGCGAGTCTGAGGAGGACTCGGAAACCCAAATCCCAGAGCAAGTTGGGCAGGAGGGGTTTCAATTGCAGGAGGTCGGCCGAGAAGATCTTGAAGACGACGTTGGAGTGTGCTGCGCAGAGGTTGTTGTGGGAAGCTCTACTCCACGGCGGCGGCCCACAATCACATATGACGAGTTTGAGGAAATGGAAGAGGAGGAGGAGGGTATGGACAATGTTGACAGAGACCCAGATTTTGTATGTGAAGGAGAACATCGCCGTCGTAGCAGCAGCATAGATGAGTCTGTTGAAGAACCCACTGCTGCACGAGTTTGACTTGTGCCACAAGGTAGGCGGCGCGAAATTTCAGGCACCACAAGCGTGGAAGTTCAAGTGAGACAAAAAAGAGGCGCAAACAGAAATCGCCAGCAAGGCAGGTGCTCCAAAGTCTGGCCTTTCTTTGAAGACTGCAGTGAGGATGGTACCATGGTGATTTGCAAGGTGTGCAAGACCCGCCTGAGCAGGGGGAAACATATTAACAACCTCTCCACCACCAGCATGACCCGCCACATGGTATCCAAACATCCCACTCTGTGGCCGCCAGGACAGGGTACCAGCAGCAACACTGCCTCCCTTGGGGTCACCAGACTCACCACCAGACCCTCCTCAGCAGCAGCAGTAGCCCAGCCATTGCGTGGTTCACAACAACATTCACAAACATTAGACGACGCTGACACTGTCACTTTCCTGGAATAGTGCTCTTGAGGTCTCCCAGTCATCAAACACAACAACCAACAGCCGTTCAGTGTGCAGCCCTACGGTTCAGTTGTCTGTCTCGGAGATGCTTGAGCGCAAGAGGAAATTGCCAGCAAATGACCCCCGGGCCGTGGCAGTAACAGCCAGCATAGCCAAGCTTCTGGCCTGCGAAATGCTGCCATATTGAGTGGTGGAGACAAACAGCTTCAAGGGCATGATGTCAGTGGCCATCCCACGTTACGTGGTTCCCAGCCACTACCACTTTGCATGCTCTGCAGTGCCTGAGTTGCATGAGCACGTGGCCAGCAAAATTAACCCCAAGCTTGAAGAATGCCGTTGCCTGCAAGGTTCACCTCACCACTGACACCTGGACAAGTGCGTTCGGCCAGGGACGATTCATCTCCCTTACCGCGCACTGGGTGAACCTTGTGGAGCCTGGCAGCGATTCCTCACCTGCTACGGCGCGGGTGTTGCCCACGCTGCAAACAGCTGCACCGCCGTCCCTCCCACTGGATAACAACAGCAGCACCTACCTCTCTGACTCCTTCTCCTCCAACGCATCTCAAAGCTGTACCTCATCCGGAAACGCTAACCCAGCAGCAGTAGGATCGTGGAAGCAGTGCAGCACAGCTGTTGGCATGCGTCAGCAAGCGTTGCTGAAGCTGATCTGCCTTGGGGATAAGCAGCACACAGGGGAGGAAATTTGGAGGGGAATAAAGGAACAAACAGATTTGTGGCTGGCACCGCTGGACCTGAAACCGGGCATGGTTGTGTGTGATAATGGGAGTAATCTCATTCGCGCTTTAAGGTTGGCTAAGCTGACACACATCCCTTGCCTGGCGCACGTGATGAACCTAGTAGTTCAGTGGTTCCTGAGGACATACCCAGGCGTGGCCGATCTTCTGTTGAAGGTGCGACGAGTGGCCAAACATTGTAGAAATTCCAGTACTGCTTCGGGGGCACTCGCCAAGATGCAGGAGCGCTTCAATCTCCCCCACCATCGCTTGCTGTGTGATGTCCCTACGCGCTGGAATTCTACGCTGCACATGCTAGCCCGCTTTTGCGAGCAGAAGAGTGCAGTGGTCCAGTACATGACGGCGCAGTACCGAGGCGCATCCGGACAGCTGCCAAGCTTCTGTGGATCTGATTGGGCCAACATGTTGGACCTCTGCCAAGTCCTCCAAAATTTTGAGCAATCCACGTTGCTTGTGAGCAGTGACAACTCTTCAGTCAGCATTACCATACCACTGCTGTGTTTACTGAAGAAGTCAATGTTGAAAATCAAGGAAACAGCAGTCATGATGCAACTGGGGGAATCTGAAGGAGAAAACGATCAGCGTGATGGTACCAACATCAGGCCATCCGCCTCAGGAAACGCTGGCCCCAGCAGCTATGACGAAGAAGAGGAGGAGGAACAGCTGGAGTTGGAGCAGGAATTTCATGCCACCACTGACGAGGGCCAGAGCGGTGCACGTTGGACTTCCACAATTCAGCGCGAATGGTCAGCAGAAGCAGACCAGGAAGAAGGTGACGACTATGATGCATCACAACAACTATCACAATGCTCACAAGAGGATGATGAGGATTCTGGCAGGACTCTGGCACACATGGCTCAATTCATGCTAGACTGCATTGAACGCGACCCACGCATTGTGCGCATTCTGGACAACACCAATTACTGGGTTTATACCCTTCTGGATCCACGGTACAAACACAATGTTCCAAAACTGCTTGAAGAAAGAGTCAGACAGGTCAAAATGGAAGAATACCAGCAGGCCCTTGTGGAGACTTTAGAGAGGAGATTGACATCCTCCCCCTCCTCTAGCCAGTTGTACGCCGACAGACTGACTTCCGCAAACCCAGGACGACCAGGAGGGCAGCAAACAACACAAGCCGCAGCTAGTGCCCAAAAGGGAATGGTATCGGCAGTGTCCTTGGAGTGGGAACATTTTCTGACACCCATGCAGCAGCCCACAGAACAGCAAGCGTGCAGATCCACCTCCAACACCGATCGCCTGGAGAAGATGGTCAAGGACTACATGTCAGATGGCGTAGCTGTGTTGAACAATCCATCTGCACCCTTCAACTATTGGGTATCAAAGCTAGACACCTGGCACGAACTGGCAATGTACGCAATAGAGGTGCTGGCTTGCCCGGCAGCCAGCGTTATGTCGGAACGCTGTTTCAGTGCTGCCGGAGGCATCGTCACAGATCGGCGTATCCGCCTCTCCACAGAAAATGCAGACCGTCTGACTCAAATTAAAATGAATCAATCCTGGATTGGAAACGACTATGCAACACTCCTGGACCCCAACCAAGTAACATGAACAATGAACATCTGTGATGGGTTAGCGTTTCCGGTCCCTGTTTATTGAACCTCTCATCTGTATTACATTTATGACTGCATGGCGACAAAATGCAAATTGCTATCCGCACGCTTTTTCTCCTCATGCAAGGCCTGGGTTGTTGTGTCTCAAAGCGTGGCCTTCTCCTCCTGCGCCTCCTCCTGTTCCATCACGTGTGCTGCTGCTGGGTTAGCGTTGCCGGTCCCTGTTTATGGAACCTCTTATCTTTATTACATTTATGACTGCATGGCGGCAAAATGCATGCTATCCGCACGCTTCTTGTCCTCATGCAAGGCCTGGGTTGTTGTGTCTGAAAGCGTGGCCTTCTCCTCCTGCGCCTCCTCCTGTTCCATCACGTGTGCTGCTGCTGGGTTAGCGTTTCCGGTCCCTGTTTATGGAACCTCTTATCTTTATTACATTTATGACTGCATGGCGGCAAAAAGCATGCTATCCGCACGCTTCTTGTCCTCATGCAAGGCCTGGGTTGTTGTGTCTGAAAGCGTGGCCTTCTCCTCCTGCGCCTCCTCCTGTTCCATCACGTGTGCTGCTGCTGGGTTAGCGTTTCCGGTCCCTGTTTATGGAACCTCTTATCTTTATTACATTTATGACTGCATGGCGGCAAAAAGCATGCTATCCGCACGCTTTTTGTCCTCATGCAAGGCCAGGGTTGTTGTGTCTGAAAGCGTGGCCTTCTCCTCCTGCGCCTCCTCCTGTTCCATCACGTGTGCTGCTGCTGGGTTAGCGTTGCCGGTCCCTGTTTATGGAACCTCTTATCTTTATTACATTTATGACTGCATGGCGGCAAAAAGCATGCTATCCGCACGCTTCTTGTCCTCATGCAAGGCCTGGGTTCTTGTGTCTGAAAGCGTGGCCTTCTCCTCCTGCGCCTCCTCCTGTTCCATCACGTGTGCTGCTGCTGGGTTAGCGTTTCCGGTCCCTGTTTATGGAACCTCTTATCTTTATTACATTTATGACTGCATGGCGGCAAAAAGCATGCTATCCGCACGCTTCTTGTCCTCATGCAAGGCCTGAGTTGTTGTGTCTGAAAGCGTGGCCTTCTCCTCCTGCGCCTCCTCCTGTTCCATCACGTGTGCTGCTGCTGGGTTAGCGTTGCCGGTCCCTGTTTATGGAACCTCTTATCTTTATTACATTTATGACTGCATGGCGGCAAAAAGCATCCTATCCGCACGCTTCTTGTCCTCATGCAAGGCCTGGGTTGTTGTGTCTGAAAGCGTGGCATTCTCCTCCTGCGCCTCCTCCTGTTCCATCACGTGTGCTTCTGCTGGGTTAGCGTTTCTGGTCCCTGTTTATGGAACCTCTTATCTTTATTACATTTATGACTGCATGGCGGCAAAATGCATGCTACCTGTGCAAAGAAAACAGACATTTCCCGCATTTTAAAGACAGTTTTCCCTTTGAAACTTTAAAATTGATTTTCTCAAAAACTATAAGCTCTTTTTGCTAATTTTTTTTCCTCTTGTACCCACTCCCAAGGTGCACATACCCTGTAAATTTGGGGTATGTAGCATGTAAGGAGGCTTCACAAAGCACGAATGTTCAGGTCCCCATTGACTTCCATTATGTTCGGAGTTTGGCGCGAACACCCGAACATCGCGGCCATGTTCGGCGAACGTTTGCGAACCCGAACATCCAGGTGTTCGCCCAACACTAAGCTATACTAGTATTATTGGTGATTCTGCAGATCACCACATAATCAGGTATAGCACCTGTATTATTGGTGATACTGCAGATCAACAATAATCAGAAAAAAATCTGTGTTGCTGACACCAATTGTTACAGTGAGCCAGATGTAGCCATCAAAAGAGCCACATCTGGCTCCCGAGCCATAGGTTCCCTACCCGTGCACTAAATAGTAGTTAGTAATCTCATAAAAAACTGTGCACACTGGTACCTCCATGGTCCGTGGTGCCATACGCGCCCACATGGGAAAAATACATCAGAAAATCACCTCTGATTTTCCCTGGATTCTATCAAAAGAAAAACGTAGCATGCAATAACGAATAAAAAACGCAAATCGAAATCGCATGTTAAAATCGATTAAAAACCGCAAATCTGAATCGCATGTAGTGTGCAAGAAGCCTGAATCAGGGTAATTAGGATGCTTTAGAACATCTTGGACTATTTGGAATGGTATAGAACTTTGGATTTTCCCACAGACTGTGACAGTTTGTGAAGGGTAGGAATAATTATGGACTGGACACTTTTTGCTCAAATGTAAATAAAATCTGAGAAATGTTTATTTTTCCACAATAATGCCTCTTGTACATGGTCTTATTATCTTTTGGGAGACACCTGTGTCATTTCCCGTCAAAAAAAAATTATGTGCTGGTTGAATAAAAATAACTAAGTAAAAATTTGCCAGGGGTATGAATAATTATGGGCAGCACTGTACCTGTACTGAGGGTGAACATTTTCGGGTGCTGTGAGATCATTCCAAAAATGGGGAGGGGGATTGCATCCACACAAGTTTGCCTCAGGCACCAAAAACTCCAGACCCGGCCCTGATCGCAGCAAGTTAAAATTTGAGGTAAAGCTGAAACCAGATGCGGATGGCTATGGTGGCACTGTACACCCCCCGGCAATGTTTACTGTGGCGGGTGAAAAGTGCACCATAAGCTACCAGGGGCAGCCGAAGTACTGCCGTTACTGTTATTTTTATGAGCATTGTCCTAATAAATCTACTTGCAGGTTCTGCAGGCAGAAGGGTCATCAGGCTTACGAGTGTTCAGCCCCCCGTGTGTGTGACCTTTGCGGGTTGGCTGAACACTTAGCCAAGGACTGCCCGTTGAATAGTGGGAGGAGTCTCTTCTCCTATGCTGCTGTTGCGAAGGAGGGGAGGAGTTGGTTTGGGAAGTGGGGTGAGCATACTGTAACTGCTGCTGCTGCTACTGTAGTTACTGAGCAGAGGGAGGTGTCTGAACCGGTGGCTGATGAGAGTGTGGGTGTGGATGAGCTGGCTGCGGAGGCTCCTGTGTCGGGTGATAGTGCTGTGGAGAGTGGGGTGACTGCTGGTGCTGTGAGTGATGTGATTGGGGAGGTGAGTGATGTGACTTGTGAAGGGGCGAGTGGCGTTGTGGAGGAAACTGAATTGTTTTCTGCAAGTGGCGAGGATAGGATGGCGCCGGAGGAGACTGGAGATGGCGGGGGGCGTGGCCAAGTGCCGAGTACCTTGCAGAGTGATTCTGTGGCGGTTGCGCGGGAGGAAAAACCTGTGACTGGTGAGGTGATTGGTGCGGATGGGGTGAAGGTTTCCGCTGTGAAGAAGTCTGTACAGAGGAGTATGGAAATCCCTGCAAAGCCGAGCGGAGAAGGTGGGGGGCGTGGTCAAGTGCTAGTGAGTGTCCCGAGTGGAGTGAGTGTTGAGAGAAAGGAGGAAGGTGTGTCTGCTATGAAGGAGACGGTGGAGTCTGGTAAGAAGGAGGCTGGGTCTGTGGCTGCAGGAAAGCAGAAGGAAGCGATCGGAAGTGCCGGAGGGCATGGTCAGGGGCCTGCTATGCAGAGTAGTGGGTGTGGCCATGCGCTGGTCCCAAAGATCGCTAAGGAAGGTTCTGCTGTGCGCAAAGAGCCTGTGAAGAGCGGGGTGACTGGTGGTTACAGTGGTGTGACTGTTGTGGAGAAAGGAGGTGCTGTTGCTGGAGGGAAAACACTGGTGAAGGAATCGGAGGGGCGTGATGGGACCAGTAGTTCCTCCAGCAAGGTTGTGACTGGGGGGTTGCAGAGTTCTGGAGAGAAAGTGGCGGAGAGTGACAGCTCTGAGGAGGAGAGTGAGGAGGAAAGTATGGATGAGGTAGATTGGGGGTCGCAAGTGGAGAGATTGGAGGCGCTGCTGGAAAAAGAGAAGGAGGAGGAGATGGACACCAGTGATGCTGGAGGTGGATGGACGCAGGTGGGTAAGAGTCAGCTTACGCCTGCACAGAGAAGGCAGACAGTGGAGAGACAACACAGTGAGTCTGTAAGAGTGACGAAAAAGTTAAAGCTGGAGGAGGGGAGTGCTCCAGAGGTGCTGCTGTCCCCGGGTCCCTATGAGGTTTTGAGAGGGTTGCCGGATTCAGGAGAAGTTGGGGGGGCCTCTAGTCAGGATGATACACACTACCTTTGAGTCCGTTGGGTCCTCTAAGGAAAGCTGTATCCAGAGAGTATCAGAGGAATGCTAAATGTGAAAACTGCAACAGTGTGGGGCATTTGATGTGTTACTGTCCAGCAGGGCTTAAAAAAGGGATGAAAGTGGAGGGGCGTCCAAATATGAATAGGTGGGGTTCAAACCCAACGGCAAGGGACTTGTATTTTTTTGTGAATCTTGTGGATGAGTGGTATGACTCACTATCAGCTGAGGAATATGCACAAAGGAAGGCTGATGTTTTGCAGATTGTGTTTAAGGTGGACTTCAAAGAAACTGCGAAGTTTAAAACTATGCCAGGTTGGTTATATCAGAGATTGAGAGAGTATTTCATGAAGGATTCTCAGTGGTATGCTAATGCTGAGACAATGCGTATGATCTGTTTTCATATGTTTAATTCATTTTGTTTCTAAAACTCTGTGTTTTTATTAAAAAGTAAAATACCTATGATGCCAACATTCTGGTAAAACATCAGGATTATTCATGATGTAAAATTACTGGTTAAAGTTCAGCTCGCCTTCCCTTTGGGGTTGGATGGGTTTGGGCTATGCTGAGGTAAAAAAAAAAAAAAAAAAAAAATCCAAAACAGTCTGTATGCATGTTGGATTATTATGGCTCTGTACAAATTAACAAAATGACACATCATTGCATTCCAGCAGTTCTGGAGGTGTGCTTAGCTTTTAAGGGTAACAATGGTTAATTTGCATATATTCAACAGAGATGCACTGGGCGACATTTTAAGCTCGCTCCAACCTGAATTATCACAAATTCTTTCTGTTTTAAGAAAGCAAACTTTTGTTTTTCTTACACTGTCAATGGTAGGGTTCTTAAACTTTGCACAGCTGGTCACTGGGTGACTGGGATTAATATTCAGAAAAGTGGGTGGAGCCTACAAAAGCTAATCAAAATTCACCTATTGATTTTCAAAGGAGTGCAGCCACAGCCAATTAGATTTATTTCATTTCAATGCCAATTATTGATGCCAAAGACTGCAAAGCTCACAAACTAGGTCATCCTTGAGTAATTGTGTGTTAGGATTAGAAAAAGTGGGCAGAGCTAACACTAGCCAATTACATACCCGGGCAACGCCGGGCGACCAGCTAGTAATAATAATAATAATAATAATATTATACTGTAAATGTGAATGTTTGGATGTTTGTTACTCGATCACGCAAAAATGGCTGAACGGATTTGAATGAAATTTGGCACACACATAGTACATTACCTGGAATAAAGTATAGGATACCGTATATACTCGGATACAAGTCGACCCCGCGTATAAGTGGACCCCCAAAATTTGACCCTCACAAGGTGGATTTTTTCAATTATTTAAGTATAAGTCTATATGTAAGCCAGCCAGGTATGTGCCTCCAGTATAGGTAGCCAGTATTGTTACCCCCAGTATAGGCTAAGCAGGTAGGTGCATCCAGTGTAGGTAGCAAGGTATAGTTGCCCCCAGTATAGGTAGGTAGCCAGTATAGTTGCCCCCAGTATAGGTAGGTAGCCAGTATAGTTGCTCCCAGCATAGGTAGGCAGCCAGTATAGTTGCTCTCAGTATAGGTAGGTAGCCAGTATAGTTGCTCCCAGCATAGGTAGGTAGCCAGTATAGTTGCTCCCAGTATAGGTAGGTAGCCAGTATAGTTGCTCCTAGCATAGGTAGGCAGCCAGGTATAGTTGCCTCCAGTATAGGAAGGTAGCCAGTATAGTTGCCCCTAGCATAAGTAGGCAGCCAGTATAGTTGTCCCTCGCATAGGTAGCTAGCCAGTATAGTTGCTCCCAGCATAGGTAGGTAGCCAGTATAGTTGCTCCCAGCATTGGTAGGTAGCCAGTATAGTTGCTCCCAGCATAGGTAGGTAGCCAGTATAGTTGCTCCCAGCATAGGTAGGTAGCCAGTATAGTTGCTCCCAGCATAGGTAGGTAGCCAGTATAGTTGCCCCCAGTATAGGTAGGTAGCCAGTATAGTTGCCCCCAGTATAGTTAGGTAGCCAGTATAGTTGCTCCCAGCATAGGTAAGTAGCCAGTATAGTTGCTCCCAGCATAGGTAGGTAGCCAGTATAGTTGCTCCCAGTATAGGTAGGTAGCCAGTATAGTTGCCCCCAGTATAGGTAGGTAGCCAGTATAGTTGCTCCCAGCATAGGTAGGCAGCCAGGTATAGTTGCCTCCAGTATAGGAAGGTAGCCAGTATAGTTGCTCCCAGTATAGGTAGGTAGCCAGTATAGTTGCTCCCAGTATAGGTAGGTAGCCAGTATAGTTGCCCCTAGCATAAGTAGGTAGCCAGTATAGTTGTCCCTCGCATAGGTAAGTAGCCAGTATAGTTGCCCCCAGTATATGTTGCCAGGCAGTCATAAATGTAATACAGAGAAGAGGTTCCAGGAAAAGGGACCGGTAACGCTAACCCAGCACAAGCAGCAGAACACGTGATGGAACAGGAGGAGGCGCAGGAGGAGAAGGCCATGCTTTTTGAGACACAACATCCCAGGCCTTGCATGAGGACAAATAGCGTGCGGATATAGCAATGCTTTTTGCCGCCATGCAGTCATAAATGTAATACAGATTAGAGGTTCAATAAACAGGGACCGGAAACGCTAACCCAGGCCAGCAGCAGCAGCAGCACATGTGATGGAACAGGAGGAGGCGCAGGAGGAGAAGGCCACGCTTTTTGAGACACAACATCCCAGGCCTTGCATGAGAACAAATAGCGTGCGGATATAGCAATGCTTTTTGCCGCCATGCAGTCATAAATGTAATACAGATTAGAGGTTCAATAAACAGGGACTGGAAACGCTAACCCAGGCCAGCAGCAGCAGCAGCACACGTGATGGAACAGGAGGAGGCGCAGGAGGAGAAGGCCACGCTTTCAGACACAACAACCCAGGCTTTGCATGAGGACAAGAAGCGTGCGGATAGCATGCTTTTTACCGCCATGCAGTCATAAATGTAATAAAGATAAGAGGTTCCATATACAGGGACCGGCAACGCTAACCCAGCAGCAGCACACGTGATGGAACAGGAGGAGGCACAGGAGGAGAAGGCCACGCTTTCAGACACAACAACCCAGGCCTTGCATGAGGACAAGAAGCGTGCGGATAGCATGTTTTTTGCCGCCATGCAGTCATAAATGTAATACAGATAAGAGGTTCAATAAACAGGGACCGGAAACGCTAACCCATCACAGATGGTCATTGTTCATGTTACTTGGTTGGGGTCCAGGAGTGTTGCATAGTCGTTTCCAATCCAGGATTGATTCATTTTAATTTGAGTTAGACGGTCTGCATTTTCTGTGGAGAGGCGGATACGCCGATCTGTGACGATGCCTCCGGCAGCACTGAAACAGCGTTCCGACATAACGCTGGCTGCCGGGCAAGCCAGCACCTCTATTGCGTACATTGCCAGTTCGTGCCAGGTGTCTAGCTGTTTGATACCCAATAGTTGAAGGGTGCAGATGGATTGTTCAACACAGCTACGCCATCTGACATGTAGTCCTTGACCATCTTCTCCAGGCGATCGGTGTTGGAGGTGGCTGAGCGAGGTACACAGAGTGGCAGTAAACACAATGCTATATAGTGTGGCTGAGCGAGCAGTGTACTACTGTTCCCAGCAGACACAGAGTGGCAGTAAACACAATGCTATATAGTGTAGCTGAGCAAGGTACACAGAGTGGCAGTAAAGACAATGCTATATAGTGTGGCTGAGCGAGCAGTGTACTACTGTTCCCAGCAGACACAGAGTGGCAATAAACACAATGCTATATAGTGTGGCTGAGCGAGGTACATAGAGTGGCAGTAAACACAATGCTATATAGTGTGGCTGAGCGAGCGGTGTACTACTGTTCCCAGCAGACACAGAGTGGCAGTAAACACAATGCTATATAGTGTGGCTGAGCGAGGTACACAGAGTGGCAGTAAACACAATGCTATATAGTGTGGCTGAGCGAGCAGTGTACTACTGTTCCTAGCAGACACAGAGTGGCAGTAAACACAATGCTATATAGTGTGGCTGAGCGAGGTACACAGAGTGGCAGTAAACACAATGCTATATAGTGTGGCTGAGCGAGGTACACAGAGTGGCAGTAAACACAATGCTATGTAGTGTGGCTGAGCGAGCAGTGTACTACTGTTCCCAGCAGACACAGAGTGGCATTAAACACAATGCTATATAGTGTGGCTGAGCGAGGTACACAGAGTGGCAGTAAACACAATGCTATATAGTGTGGCTGAGCGAGCGGTGTACTACTGTTCCCAGCAGCGACACACAATGACTGGGGGGACCCTGGCTAGCGTGGCTGGAGCGCGAAATACCCTGCCTGCCTACCCAAAGCTAAACCCACAGACAAATGGCGGAGATATGACGTGGTTCGGGTATTTATTTACCCGAACCACGTGACAGTTCGGCCAATCAGAGCGCGTTCGGGTCCGAACAACGTGACCCGTTCGGCCAATCACAGCGCTAGCCGAACGTTCGGGGAACGTTGGCCATGCGCTCTTAGTTCGGCCATGTGGCCGAACGGTTTGGCCGAACACCATCAGGTGTTCGGCCGAACTCGAACATCACCCGAACAGGGTGATGTTCTGCAGAACCCGAACAGTGGCGAACACTGTTCGCCCAACACTACTGTTAATGGCACAGGTCTCAAATCTGGTACAGTTGGTCATTGGGTGACTGGGGTTCAAATTCAGAAACGGGGGTGGAGCCGCAAACAGCCAATCAGATTTGTTTCATTTCAATGCAAATTATTGATGCCAAAGTCCGCAAAGCTCACAAACTTGGTCAGTGAGTAATTGTGTATTAGGGTTAGAAAAAATGGGCGGAGCCAACACCAGCCAAATACATACCCGGGCAACGCCGGGCAATCAGCTAGTACATAATAATAATAACAACAACAATTTTATATCCACGGTTCAATCAGAGCTGTTTCAATTATAGAACTGGGGTTCACAGTGCATAAAATAAGAAGATAGTGAAACCCATAGAGCCAAACAAGTGCTTAGACAGTAAAAAAACATTCTGTGCAAAAGGGAAATCACCAAATACATCTTCATTTCATCCTAAACTAGGGGTGGGGGAACTATGGCCCGCAGGCCATACCCGGCCCATTCGGCTGCTCCATCTGCTCCGCGCGGAGGGCCAGATACACTGCTGAAGATATTGCCCCCCCAGTATGTGAACTGGCATTGCGGCGTCCCACAGACACCATGCTAGGCTAGTTCCCTGGCTGTACCGCTGCAGTTCCAGGCTGCGGGAGTCTCAGCAGATTCCGGCAGAAGGGCTATGGGAAAATGGCATCCGAAGCCCAAGCCCAGCACTGGAGTCTATTTGTGTCTCCAGCGCTGGGCTCTGGTGGCTATTTTCCTTTAGCCGTGCTCTGAGGAGATTTGCATCCAGAGCTTCTGCAATGAAGGCGGTGAGTACTTTGTTTTTATTTTCAGGTGCCACCACTCTGACACCAGGGAAATTGGGGGACACTAAGTGGGGGGTGGAGGAGTGGCAGTAATAATTTATTTTATGGGGTACCCTGCCTAATAGGTTTATGGGGGAAATGCTGCCTACTGTATCTTTTAAGGGGGGAAATGCTGCCTCACAGGTCTTTGGTTGTATTTTGAGGGGCAAACTCTGTCACATTATGTGTACTTTATGGGAAACATGGCCACATAATTTGTATTTTGTGGTGGAAACACTGCTACATTATGTGTATTTTGTGGGGGAAACACTGCTACATTATGTGCATTTTGTGGGGGAAACACTGCTACATTATGTGTATTTTGTGGGGGAAACACTGCTACATTATGTGCATTTTGTGGGGGAAACACTGCTACATTATGTGTATTTTGTGGAGGAAACACTGCTACATTATGTGTATTTTGTGGAGGAAACACTGCTACATTATGTGTATTTTGTGGGGGAAACACTGCTACATTATGTGTATTTTGTGGAGGAAACACTGCTACATTATGTGTATTTTGTGGAGGAAACACTGCTACATTATGTGTATTTTGTGGAGGAAACACTGCTACATTATGTGTATTTTGTGGGGAAAACACTGCTACATTATGTGTATTTTGTGGAGGAAACACTGCTACATTATGTGTATTTTGTCGGGGAAACACTGCTACATTATGTGTATTTTGTGAAGGAAACACTGCTACATTATGTGTATTTTGGTGTAAACACTGCTACATTATGTGTATTTTGTGGGGGAAACACTGCTACATTATGTGTATTTTGTGGAGGAAACACTGCTACATTATGTGTATTTTGTGGAGGAAACACTGCTACATTATGTGTATTTTGTGGGGGAAACACTGCTACATTATGTGTATTTTGTGAAGGAAACACTGCTACATTATGTGTATTTTGTGGGGGAAACACTGCTACATTATGTGTATTTTGTGAAGGAAACACTGCTACATTATGTGTATTTTGTGGAGGAAACACTGCTACATTATGTGTTTTTTGTGGGGGAAACACTGCTACATTATGTGTATTTTGTGGGAAAAAACACTGCTACATTATGTGTATTTTGTGGGGTAAACACTGCTACATTATGTGTATTTTGTGAAGGAAACACTGCTACATTATGTGTATTTTGGTGTAAACACTGCTACATTATGTGTATTTTGTGGGGGAAACACTGCTACATTATGTGTATTTTGTGGAGGAAACACTGCTACATTATGTGTATTTTGTGGGGGAAACACTGCTACATTATGTGTATTTTGTGGGGGAAACACTGCTACATTATGTGTATTTTGTGGAGAAAACACTGCTACATTATGTGTAGTTTGTGGAGGAAACACTGCTACATTATGTGTATTTTGTGGAAGAAACACTGCTACATCATGTGTATTTTGTGGGGGAAACACTGCTACATTATATGTATTTTGTGGGGGAAACACTGCTACATTATGTGTATTTTGTGGAGGAAACACTGCTACATTATGTGTATTTTGTGGAGGAAACACTGCTACATTATGTGTATTTTGTGGAGGAAACACTGCTACATTATGTGTATTTTGTGGGGAAACACTGCTACATTATGTGTATTTTGTGGAGAAAACACTGCTACATTATGTGTATTTTGTGGAGGAAACACTGCTACATTATGTGTATTTTGTGAAGGAAACACTGCTACATTATGTGTATTTTGTGGGGGAAACACAGCTACATTATGTGTATTTTGTGGAGGAAACACTGCTACATTATGTGTATTTTGTGGAGGAAACACTGCTACATTATGTGTATTTTGTGGGGGAAACACTGCTACATTATGTGTATTTTGTGGGGGAAACACTGCTACATTATGTGTAGTTTGTGGAGGAAACACTGCTACATTATGTGTAGTTTGTGGAGGAAACACTGCTACATTATGTGTATTTTGTGGAGGAAACACTGCTACATTATGTGTATTTTGTGGAGGAAACACTGCTACATTATGTGTATTTTGTGGAGGAAACACTGCTACATTATGTGTATTTTGTGAAGGAAACACTGCTACATTATGTGTATTTTGTGGGGGAAACACAGCTACATTATGTGTATTTTGTGGAGGAAACACTGCTACATTATGTGTATTTTGTGGAGGAAACACTGCTACATTATGTGTATTTTGTGGGGGAAACACTGCTACATTATGTGTATTTTGTGGGGGAAACACTGCTACATTATGTGTAGTTTGTGGAGGAAACACTGCTACATTATGTGTATTTTGTGGAGGAAACACTGCTACATTATGTGTATTTTGTGGAGGAAACACTGCTACATTATGTGTATTTTGTGGAGGAAACACTGCTACATTATGTGTATTTTGTGGGGGAAACACTGCTACATTATGTGTATTTTGTGGAGGAAACACTGCTACATTATGTGTATTTTGTGGGGGAAACACTGCTACATTATGTGTATTTTGTGGAGGAAACACTGCTACATTATGTGTATTTTGTGGAGGAAACACTGCTACATTATGTGTATTTTGTGGAGGAAACACTGCTACATTATGTGTATTTTGTGGGGGAAACACTGCTACATTATGTGTATTTTGTGCGGGAAACACTGCTACATTATGTGTATTTTGTGGAGGAAACACTGCTACATTATGTGTATTTTGTGGAGGAAACACTGCTACATTATGTGTATTTTGTGGGGGAAACACTGCTACATTATGTGTATTTTGTGGAGGAAACACTGCTACATTATGTGTATTTTGTGGAGGAAACACTGCTACATTATGTGTATTTTGTGGAGGAAACACTGCTACATTATGTGTATTTTGTGGGGGAAACACTGCTACATTATGTGTATTTTGTGGAGGAAACACTGCTACATTATGTGTATTTTGTGGAGGAAACATTGCTACATTATGTGTATTTTGTGGAGGAAACACTGCTACATTATGTGTATTTTGTGGGGGAAACACTGCTACATTATGTGTATTTTGTGGAGGAAACACTGCTACATTATGTGTATTTTGTGGAGGAAACACTGCTACATTATGTGTATTTTGTGGGGGAAACACTGCTACATTATGTGTATTTTGTGGGGGAAACACTGCTACATTATGTGTATTTTGTGGAGGAAACACTGCTACATTATGTGTATTTTGTGGAGGAATCACTGCTACATTATGTGTATTTTGTGGAGGAAACACTGCTACATTATGTGTATTTTGTGGAGGAAACACTGCTACATTATGTGTATTTTGTGGAGGAAACACTGCTACATTATGTGTATTTTGTGGAGGAAACACTGCTACATTATGTGTATTTTGTGGGGGAAACACTGCTACATTATGTGTATTTTGTGGAGGAAACACTGCTACATTGTGTATTTTGTGGAGGAAACACTGCTACATTATGTGTATTTTGTGCAGGAAACACTGCTACATTATGTGTATTTTGTGGAGGAAACACTGCTACATTATGTGTATTTTGTGGAGGAAACACTGCTACATTATGTGTATTTTGTGGGGGAAACACTGCTACATTATGTGTATTTTGTGGAGGAAACACTGCTACATTATGTGTATTTTGTGGAGGAAACACTGCTACATTATGTGTATTTTGTGGAGGAAACACTGCTACATTATGTGTATTTTGTGGGGGAAACACTGCTACATTATGTGTATTTTGTGCGGGAAACACTGCTACATTATGTGTATTTTGTGGAGGAAACACTGCTACATTATGTGTATTTTGTGGAGGAAACACTGCTACATTATGTGTATTTTGTGGGGGAAACACTGCTACATTATGTGTATTTTGTGGAGGAAACACTGCTACATTATGTGTATTTTGTGGAGGAAACACAGCTACATTATGTGTATTTTGTGGAGGAAACACTGCTACATTATGTGTATTTTGTGGGGGAAACACTGCTACATTATGTGTATTTTGTGGAGGAAACACTGCTACATTATGTGTATTTTGTGGAGGAAACATTGCTACATTATGTGTATTTTGTGGAGGAAACACTGCTACATTATGTGTATTTTGTGGGGGAAACACTGCTACATTATGTGTATTTTGTGGAGGAAACACTGCTACATTATGTGTATTTTGTGGAGGAAACACTGCTACATTATGTGTATTTTGTGGGGGAAACACTGCTACATTATGTGTATTTTGTGGGGGAAACACTGCTACATTATGTGTATTTTGTGGAGGAAACACTGCTACATTATGTGTATTTTGTGGAGGAAACACTGCTACATTATGTGTATTTTGTGGAGGAAACACTGCTACATTATGTGTATTTTGTGGAGGAAACACTGCTACATTATGTGTATTTTGTGGAGGAAACACTGCTACATTATGTGTATTTTGTGGGGGAAACACTGCTACATTATGTGTATTTTGTGGAGGAAACACTGCTACATTATGTGTATTTTGTGGAGGAAACACTGCTACATTATGTGTATTTTGTGGAGGAAACACTGCTACATTATGTGTATTTTGTGGGGGAAACACTGCTACATTATGTGTATTTTGTGGAGGAAACACTGCTACATTATGTGTATTTTGTGGAGGAAACATTGCTACATTATGTGTATTTTGTGGAGGAAACACTGCTACATTATGTGTATTTTGTGGGGGAAACACTGCTACATTATGTGTATTTTGTGGGGGAAACACTGCTACATTATGTGTATTTTGTGGAGGAAACACTGCTACATTATGTGTATTTTGTGGGGGAAACACTGCTATATTATGTGTATTTTGTGGGGGAAACACTGCTACATTATGTGTATTTTGTGGAGGAAACACTGCTACATTATGTGTATTTTGTGGAGGAAACACTGCTACATTATGTGTATTTTGTGGAGGAAACACTGCTACATTATGTGTATTTTGTGGAGGAAACACTGCTACATTATGTGTATTCTGTGGAGGAAACACTGCTACATTATGTGTATTTTGTGGAGGAAACACTGCTACATTATGTGTATTTTGTGGGGGAAACACTGCTACATTATGTGTATTTTGTGGAGGAAACACTGCTACATTGTGTATTTTGTGGAGGAAACACTGCTACATTATGTGTATTTTGTGGAGGAAACACTGCTACATTATGTGTATTTTGTGGAGGAAACACTGCTACATTATGTGTATTTTGTGGAGGAAACACTGCTACATTATGTGTATTTTGTGGGGGAAACACTGCTACATTATGTGTATTTTGTGGAGGAAACACTGCTACATTATGTGTATTTTGTGGAGGAAACACTGCTACATTATGTGTATTTTGTGGAGGAAACACTGCTACATTATGTGTATTTTGTGGGGGAAACACTGCTACATTATGTGTATTTTGTGCGGGAAACACTGCTACATTATGTGTATTTTGTGTAGGAAACACTGCTACATTATGTGTATTTTGTGGAGGAAACACTGCTACATTTTGTGTATTTTGTGGGGGAAACACTGCTACATTATGTGTATTTTGTGGAGGAAACACTGCTACATTATGTGTATTTTGTGGAGGAAACACTGCTACATTATGTGTATTTTGTGGAGGAAACACTGCTACATTATGTGTATTTTGTGGGGGAAACACTGCTACATTATGTGTATTTTGTGGAGGAAACACTGCTACATTATGTGTATTTTGTGGAGGAAACATTGCTACATTATGTGTATTTTGTGGAGGAAACACTGCTACATTATGTGTATTTTGTGGGGGAAACACTGCTACATTATGTGTATTTTGTGGAGGAAACACTGCTACATTATGTGTATTTTGTGGAGGAAACACTGCTACATTATGTGTATTTTGTGGGGGAAACACTGCTACATTATGTGTATTTTGTGGGCGAAACACTGCTACATTATGTGTATTTTGTGGAGGAAACACTGCTACATTATGTGTATTTTGTGGAGGAAACACTGCTACATTATGTGTATTTTGTGGAGGAAACACTGCTACATTATGTGTATTTTGTGGAGGAAACACTGCTACATTATGTGTATTTTGTGGAGGAAACACTGCTACATTATGTGTATTTTGTGGAGGAAACACTGCTACATTATGTGTATTTTGTGGAGGAAACACTGCTACATATGTGTATTTTGTGGAGGAAACACTGCTACATTATGTGTATTTTGTGGAGGAAACACTGCTACATTATGTGTATTTTGTGGAGGAAACACTGCTACATTATGTGTATTTTGTGCAGGAAACACTGCTACATTATGTGTATTTTGTGAGGGAAACACTGCTACATTATGTGTATTTTGTGGGGAAACACTGCTACATTATGTGTATTTTGTGGGGGAAACACTGCTACATTATGTGTATTTTGTGGGGGAAACACTGCTACATTATGTGTATTTTTTGGAGGAAACACTGCTACATTATGTGTATTTTGTGGGGGAAACACTGCTACATTATGTGTATTTTGTGGGGGAAACACTGCTACATTATGTGTATTTTGTGGGGGAAACACTGCTACATTATGTGTATTTTGTGGGGGAAACACTGCTACATTATGTGTATTTTGTGGGGGAAACACTGCTACAATATGTGTATTTTGTGGGGGAAACACTGCTACATTATGTGTATTTTGTGGGGAAACACTGCTACATTATGTGAATTTTGTGGGGGAAACACTGCTACATTATGTGTATTTTGTGGGGGAAACACTGCTACATTATGTGTATTTTGTGGGAGGAAACACTGCTACATTATGTGTATTTTGTGGAGGAAACACTGCTACATTATGTGTATTTTGTGGAGGAAACACTGCTACATTATGTGTATTTTGTGGAGGAAACACTGCTACATTATGTGTATTTTGTGGAGGAAACACTGCTACATTATGTGTATTTTGTGGAGGAAACACTGCTACATTATGTGTATTTTGTGGAGGAAACACTGCTACATTATGTGTATTTTGTGGGGGAAACACTGCTACATTATGTGTATTTTGTGGAGGAAACACTGCTACATTATGTGTATTTTGTGGAGGAAACACTGCTACATTATGTGTATTTTGTGGAGGAAACACTGCTACATTATGTGTATTTTGTGGAGGAAACACTGCTACATTATGTGTATTTTGTGGGGGAAACACTGCTACATTATGTGTATTTTGTGGGGGAAACACTGCTACATTATGTGTATTTTGTGGAGGAAACACTGCTACATTATGTGTATTTTGTGGGGGAAACACTGCTACATTATGTGCATTTTTTGGAGGAAACACTGCTACATTATGTGTATTTTGTGGGGGAAACACTGCTACATTATGTGTATTTTTTGGGGGAAACACTGCTACATTATGTGTATTTTGTGGGGGAAACACTGCTACATTATGTGTATTTTGTGGGGGAAACACTGCTACATTATGTGTATTTTGTGGGGGAAACACTGCTACATTATGTGTATTTTGTGGGGGAAACACTGCTACATTATGTGTATTTTGTGGGGGAAACACTGCTACATTATGTGTATTTTGTGGGGGAAACACTGCTACATTATGTGTATTTTGTGGGGGAAACACTGCTACATTATGTGCATTTTGTGGGGGAAACACTGCTACATTATGTGTATTTTGTGGGGGAAACACTGCTACATTATGTGTATTTTGTGGGGGAAACACTGCTACATTATGTGTATTTTGTGGAGGAAACACTGCTACATTATGTGTATTTTGTGGAGGAAACACTGCTACATTATGTGTATTTTGTGGAGGAAACACTGCTACATTATGTGTATTTTGTGGAGGAAACACTGCTACATTATGTGTATTTTGTAGAGGAAACACTGCTACATTATGTGAATTTTGTGGAGGAAACACTGCTACATTATGTGTATTTTGTGGCGGAAACACTGCTACATTATGTGTATTTTGTGGGGGAAACACTGCTACATTATGTGTATTTTGTGGAGGAAACACTGCTACATTATGTGTATTTTGTGGAGGAAACACTGCTACATTATGTGTATTTTGTGGAGGAAACACTGCTACATTATGTGTATTTTGTGGAGGAAACACTGCTACATTATGTGTATTTTGTGGGGGAAACACTGCTACATTATGTGTATTTTGTGGGGGAAACACTGCTACATTATGTGTATTTTGTGGGGGGAAACACTGCTATATTATGTGCATTTTGTGGGGGAAACACTGCTACATTATGTGTATTTTTTGGAGGAAACACTGCTACATTATGTGTATTTTGTGGGGGAAACACTGCTACATTATGTGTATTTTGTGGAGGAAACACTGCTACATTATGTGTATTTTGTGGGGGAAACACTGCTACATTATGTGTATTTTGTGGGGGAAACACTGCTACATTATGTGTATTTTGTGGGGGAAACACTGCTACATTATGTGTTTTGTGAAGGAAACACTGCTACATTATGTGCATTTTGTGGGGGAAACACTGCTACATTATGTGCATTTTGTGGGGGAAACACTGCTACATTATGTGCATTTTGTGGGGGAAACACTGCTACATTATGTGTATTTTGTGGGGGAAACACTGCTACATTATGTGTATTTTGTGGAGGAAACACTGCTACATTATGTGTATTTTGTGGAGGAAACACTGCTACATTATGTGTATTTTGTGGAGGAAACACTGCTACATTATGTGTATTTTGTGGAGGAAACACTGCTACATTATGTGTATTTTGTGGAGGAAACACTGCTACATTATGTGAATTTTGTGGAGGAAACACTGCTACATTATGTGTATTTTGTGGCGGAAACACTGCTACATTATGTGTATTTTGTGGGGGAAACACTGCTACATTATGTGTATTTTGTGGAGGAAACACTGCTACATTATGTGTATTTTGTGGAGGAAACACTGCTACATTATGTGTATTTTGTGGAGGAAACACTGCTACATTATGTGTATTTTGTGGAGGAAACACTGCTACATTATGTGTATTTTGTGGGGGAAACACTGCTACATTATGTGTATTTTGTGGGGGAAACACTGCTACATTATGTGTATTTTGTGGAGGAAACACTGCTACATTATGTGTATTTTGTGGGGGAAACACTGCTACATTATGTGCATTTTTTGGAGGAAACACTGCTACATTATGTGTATTTTGTGGGGGAAACACTGCTACATTATGTGTATTTTTTGGGGGAAACACTGCTACATTATGTGTATTTTGTGGGGGAAACACTGCTACATTATGTGTATTTTGTGGGGGAAACACTGCTACATTATGTGTATTTTGTGGGGGAAACACTGCTACATTATGTGTATTTTGTGGGGGAAACACTGCTACATTATGTGTATTTTGTGGGGGAAACACTGCTACATTATGTGTATTTTGTGGGGGAAACACTGCTACATTATGTGTATTTTGTGGGGGAAACACTGCTACATTATGTGCATTTTGTGGGGGAAACACTGCTACATTATGTGTATTTTGTGGGGGAAACACTGCTACATTATGTGTATTTTGTGGGGGAAACACTGCTACATTATGTGTATTTTGTGGAGGAAACACTGCTACATTATGTGTATTTTGTGGAGGAAACACTGCTACATTATGTGTATTTTGTGGAGGAAACACTGCTACATTATGTGTATTTTGTGGAGGAAACACTGCTACATTATGTGTATTTTGTAGAGGAAACACTGCTACATTATGTGAATTTTGTGGAGGAAACACTGCTACATTATGTGTATTTTGTGGCGGAAACACTGCTACATTATGTGTATTTTGTGGGGGAAACACTGCTACATTATGTGTATTTTGTGGAGGAAACACTGCTACATTATGTGTATTTTGTGGAGGAAACACTGCTACATTATGTGTATTTTGTGGAGGAAACACTGCTACATTATGTGTATTTTGTGGAGGAAACACTGCTACATTATGTGTATTTTGTGGGGGAAACACTGCTACATTATGTGTATTTTGTGGGGGAAACACTGCTACATTATGTGTATTTTGTGGGGGAAACACTGCTATATTATGTGCATTTTGTGGGGAAACACTGCTACATTATGTGTATTTTTTGGAGGAAACACTGCTACATTATGTGTATTTTGTGGGGGAAACACTGCTACATTATGTGTATTTTGTGGAGGAAACACTGCTACATTATGTGTATTTTGTGGGGGAAACACTGCTACATTATGTGTATTTTGTGGGGGAAACACTGCTACATTATGTGTATTTTGTGGGGGAAACACTGCTACATTATGTGTTTTGTGAAGGAAACACTGCTACATTATGTGCATTTTGTGGGGAAACACTGCTACATTATGTGCATTTTGTGGGGGAAACACTGCTACATTATGTGCATTTTGTGGGGGAAACACTGCTACATTATGTGTATTTTGTGGGGGAAACACTGCTACATTATGTGTATTTTGTGGAGGAAACACTGCTACATTATGTGTATTTTGTGGAGGAAACACTGCTACATTATGTGTATTTTGTGGAGGAAACACTGCTACATTATGTGTATTTTGTGGAGGAAACACTGCTACATTATGTGTATTTTGTGGAGGAAACACTGCTACATTATGTGAATTTTGTGGAGGAAACACTGCTACATTATGTGTATTTTGTGGCGGAAACACTGCTACATTATGTGTATTTTGTGGGGGAAACACTGCTACATTATGTGTATTTTGTGGAGGAAACACTGCTACATTATGTGTATTTTGTGGAGGAAACACTGCTACATTATGTGTATTTTGTGGAGGAAACACTGCTACATTATGTGTATTTTGTGGAGGAAACACTGCTACATTATGTGTATTTTGTGGGGGAAACACTGCTACATTATGTGTATTTTGTGGGGGAAACACTGCTACATTATGTGTATTTTGTGGAGGAAACACTGCTACATTATGTGTATTTTGTGGGGGAAACACTGCTACATTATGTGCATTTTTTGGAGGAAACACTGCTACATTATGTGTATTTTGTGGGGGAAACACTGCTACATTATGTGTATTTTTTGGGGGAAACACTGCTACATTATGTGTATTTTGTGGGGGAAACACTGCTACATTATGTGTATTTTGTGGGGGAAACACTGCTACATTATGTGTATTTTGTGGGGGAAACACTGCTACATTATGTGTATTTTGTGGGGGAAACACTGCTACATTATGTGTATTTTGTGGGGGAAACACTGCTACATTATGTGTATTTTGTGGGGGAAACACTGCTACATTATGTGTATTTTGTGGGGGAAACACTGCTACATTATGTGTATTTTGTGGGGGAAACACTGCTACATTATGTGCATTTTGTGGGGGAAACACTGCTACATTATGTGTATTTTGTGGGGGAAACACTGCTACATTATGTGTATTTTGTGGAGGAAACACTGCTACATTATGTGTATTTTGTAGAGGAAACACTGCTACATTATGTGAATTTTGTGGAGGAAACACCGCTACATTATGTGTATTTTGTGGCGGAAACACTGCTACATTATGTGTATTTTGTGGGGGAAACACTGCTACATTATGTGTATTTTGTGGAGGAAACACTGCTACATTATGTGTATTTTGTGGAGGAAACACTGCTACATTATGTGTATTTTGTGGAGGAAACACTGCTACATTATGTGTATTTTGTGGAGGAAACACTGCTACATTATGTGTATTTTGTGGGGCAAACACTGCTACATTATGTGTATTTTGTGGGGGAAACACTGCTACATTATGTGTATTTTGTGGGGGAAACACTGCTATATTATGTGCATTTTGTGGGGGAAACACTGCTACATTATGTGTATTTTTTGGAGGAAACACTGCTACATTATGTGTATTTTGTGGGGGAAACACTGCTACATTATGTGTATTTTGTGGAGGAAACACTGCTACATTATGTGTATTTTGTGGGGGAAACACTGCTACATTATGTGTATTTTGTGGGGGAAACACTGCTACATTATGTGTATTTTGTGGGGGAAACACTGCTACATTATGTGTTTTGTGGGGGAAACACTGCTACATTATGTGCATTTTGTGGGGGAAACACTGCTACATTATGTGTATTTTGTGGGGGAAACACTGCTACATTATGTGCATTTTGTGGAGGAAACACTGCTACATTATGTGTATTTTGTGGAGGAAACACTGCTACATTATGTGTATTTTGTGGAGGAAACACTGCTACATTATGTGTATTTTGTGGAGGAAACACTGCTACACTATGTGTATTTTGTGGAGGAAACACTGCTACATTATGTGTATTTTGTGGAGGAAACACTGCTACATTATGTGTATTTTGTGGAGGAAACACTGCTACATTATGTGTATTTTGTGGAGGAAACACTGCTACATTATGTGTATTTTGTGGAGGAAACACTGCTACATTATGTGTATTTTGTGGGGGAAACACTGCTACATTATGTGTATTTTGTGGAGGAAACACTGCTACATTATGTGTATTTTGTGGAGGAAACACTGCTACATTATGTGTATTTTGTGGGGGAAACACTGCTACATTATGTGTATTTTGTGGGGGAAACACTGCTACATTATGTGTATTTTGTGGAGGAAACACTGCTACATTATGTGTATTTTGTGGAGGAAACACTGCTACATTATGTGTATTTTGTGGAGGAAACACTGCTACATTATGTGTATTTTGTGGGGGAAACACTGCTACATTATGTGTATTTTGTGGGGGAAACACTGCTACATTATGTGTATTTTGTGGGGGAAACACTGCTACATTATGTGTATTTTGTGGGGGAAACACTGCTACATTATGTGTATTTTGTGGGGGAAACACTGCTACATTATGTGTATTTTTTGGAGGAAACACTGCTACATTATGTGTATTTTGTGGGGGAAACACTGCTACATTATGTGTATTTTGTGGGGGAAACACTGCTACATTATGTGTATTTTGTGGGGGAAACACTGCTACATTATGTGTATTTTGTGGGGGAAACACTGCTACATTATGTGTATTTTGTGGGGGAAACACTGCTACATTATGTGTATTTTGTGGGGGAAACACTGCTACATTATGTGTATTTTGTGGGGGAAACACTGCTACATTATGTGTATTTTTTGGAGGAAACACTGCTACATTATGTGTATTTTGTGGGGGAAACACTGCTACATTATGTGTATTTTGTGGGGGAAACACTGCTACATTATGTGTATTTTGTGGGGGAAACACTGCTACATTATGTGTATTTTGTGGAGGAAACACTGCTACATTGTGTATTTTGTGGAGGAAACACTGCTACATTATGTGTATTTTGTGGAGGAAACACTGCTACATTATGTGTATTTTGTGGAGGAAACACTGCTACATTATGTGTATTTTGTGGGGGAAACACTGCTACATTATGTGTATTTTGTGGGGGAAACACTGCTACATTATGTGTATTTTGTGGGGGAAACACTGCTACATTATGTGTATTTTGTGGGGGAAACACTGCTACATTATGTGTATTTTGTGGGGGAAACACTGCTACATTATGTGTATTTTTTGGAGGAAACACTGCTACATTATGTGTATTTTGTGGGGAAAACACTGCTACATTATGTGTATTTTGTGGGGGAAACACTGCTACATTATGTGTATTTTGTGGGGGAAACACTGCTACATTATGTGTATTTTGTGGGGGAAACACTGCTACATTATGTGTATTTTGTGGGGGAAACACTGCTACATTATGTGTATTTTGTAGGGGAAACACTGCTACATTATGTGCATTTTGTGGGGGAAACACTGCTACATTATGTGTATTTTGTAGGGGAAACACTGCTACATTATGTGCATTTTGTGGGGGAAACACTGCTACATTATGTGTATTTTGTGGGGGAAACACTGCTACATTATGTGTATTTTGTGGGGGAAACACTGCTACATTATGTGTATTTTGTGGAGGAAACACTGCTACATTATGTGTATTTTGTGGAGGAAACACTGCTACATTATGTGTATTTTGTGGAGGAAACACTGCTACATTATTTGTATTTTGTGGAGGAAACACTGCTACATTATGTGTATTTTGTAGAGGAAACACTGCTACATTATGTGAATTTTGTGGAGGAAACACTGCTACATTATGTGTATTTTGTGGCGGAAACACTGCTACATTATGTGTATTTTGTGGGGGAAACACTGCTACATTATGTGTATTTTGTGGAGGAAACACTGCTACATTATGTGTATTTTGTGGAGGAAACACTGCTACATTATGTGTATTTTGTGGAGGAAACACTGCTACATTATGTGTATTTTGTGGAGGAAACACTGCTACATTATGTGTATTTTGTGGGGGAAACACTGCTACATTATGTGTATTTTGTGGGGGAAACACTGCTACATTATGTGTATTTTGTGGGGGAAACACTGCTACATTATGTGCATTTTGTGGGGGAAACACTGCTACATTATGTGTATTTTTTGGAGGAAACACTGCTACATTATGTGTATTTTGTGGGGGAAACACTGCTACATTATGTGTATTTTGTGGGGGAAACACTGCTACATTATGTGTATTTTGTGGGGGAAACACTGCTACATTATGTGTATTTTGTGGGGGAAACACTGCTACATTATGTGTATTTTGTGGGGGAAACACTGCTACATTATGTGTTTTGTGGGGGAAACACTGCTACATTATGTGCATTTTGTGGGGGAAACACTGCTACATTATGTGTATTTTGTGGAGGAAACACTGCTACATTATGTGCATTTTGTGGAGGAAACACTGCTACATTATGTGTATTTTGTGGAGGAAACACTGCTACATTATGTGTATTTTGTGGAGGAAACACTGCTACATTATGTGTATTTTGTGGAGGAAACACTGCTACATTATGTGTATTTTGTGGAGGAAACACTGCTACATTATGTGTATTTTGTGGAGGAAACACTGCTACATTATGTGTATTTTGTGGAGGAAACACTGCTACATTATGTGTATTTTGTGGAGGAAACACTGCTACATTATGTGTATTTTGTGGGGGAAACACTGCTACATTATGTGTATTTTGTGGAGGAAACACTGCTACATTATGTGTATTTTGTGGAGGAAACACTGCTACATTATGTGTATTTTGTGGGGGAAACACTGCTACATTATGTGTATTTTGTGGAGGAAACACTGCTACATTATGTGTATTTTGTGGAGGAAACACTGCTACATTATGTGTATTTTGTGGAGGAAACACTGCTACATTATGTGTATTTTGTGGAGGAAACACTGCTACATTATGTGTATTTTGTGGGGGAAACACTGCTACATTATGTGTATTTTGTGGGGGAAACACTGCTACATTATGTGTATTTTGTGGGGGAAACACTGCTACATTATGTGTATTTTGTGGGGGAAACACTGCTACATTATGTGTATTTTGTGGGGGAAACACTGCTACATTATGTGTATTTTGTGGGGGAAACACTGCTACATTATGTGTATTTTGTGGGGGAAACACTGCTACATTATGTGTATTTTGTGGGGGAAACACTGCTACATTATGTGTATTTTGTGGGGGAAACACTGCTACATTATGTGTATTTTGTGGGGGAAACACTGCTACATTATATGCATTTTGTGGAGGAAACACTGCTACATTATGTGTATTTTGTGGGGGAAACACTGCTACATTATGTGTATTTTGTGGGGGAAACACTGCTACATTATGTGTATTTTTTGGAGGAAACACTGCTACATTATGTGTATTTTGTGGGGGAAACACTGCTACATTATGTGTATTTTGTGGGGGAAACACTGCTACATTATGTGTATTTTGTGGGGGAAACACTGCTACATTATGTGTATTTTGTGGGGGAAACACTGCTACATTATGTGTATTTTGTGGGGGAAACACTGCTACATTATGTGTATTTTGTGGGGGAAACACTGCTACATTATATGCATTTTGTGGAGGAAACACTGCTACATTATGTGTATTTTGTGGAGAAAACACTGCTACATTATGTGTATTTTGTGGAGGAAACACTGCTACATTATGTGTATTTTGTGGAGGAAACACTGCTACATTATGTGTATTTTGTGGAGGAAACACTGCTACATTATGTGTATTTTGTGGAGGAAACACTGCTACATTATGTGTATTTTGTGGAGGAAACACTGCTACATTATGTGTATTTTGTGGGGTAAACACTGCTACATTATGTGTATTTTGTGGGGGAAACACTGCTACATTATGTGTATTTTGTGGGGGAAACACTGCTACATTATGTGTATTTTGTGGGGGAAACACTGCTACATTATGTGTATTTTGTGGGGGAAACACTGCTACATTATGTGTATTTTGTGGGGGAAACACTGCTACATTATGTGTATTTTGTGGAGGAAACACTGCTACATTATGTGTATTTTGTGGAGGAAACACTGCTACATTATGTGTATTTTGTGGGGGAAACACTGCTACATTATGTGTATTTTGTGGGGGAAACACTGCTACATTATGTGTATTTTGTGGAGGAAACACTGCTACATTATGTGTATTTTGTGGAGGAAACACTGCTACATTATGTGTATTTTGTGGGGGAAACACTGCTACATTATGTGTATTTTGTGGGGGAAACACTGCTACATTATGTGTATTTTGTGGAGGAAACACTGCTACATTATGTGTATTTTGTGGAGGAAACACTGCTACATTATGTGTATTTTGTGGTGGAAACACTGCTACATTATGTGTATTTTGTGGTGGAAACACTGCTACATTATGTGTATTTTGTGGAGGAAACACTGCTACATTATGTGTATTTTGTGAAGAAGACACTGCTACATTATGTGTATTTTGGTGTAAACACTGCTACATTATGTGTATTTTGTGGGGGAAACACTGCTACATTATGTGTATTTTGTGGAGGAAACACTGCTACATTATGTGTATTTTGTGGAGGAAACACTGCTACATTATGTGTATTTTGTGGAGGAAACACTGCTACATTATGTGAATTTTGTGGAGGAAACACTGCTACATTATGTGTATTTTGTGGCGGAAACACTGCTACATTATGTGTATTTTGTGGGGGAAACACTGCTACATTATGTGTATTTTGTGGAGGAAACACTGCTACATTATGTGTATTTTGTGGAGGAAACACTGCTACATTATGTGTATTTTGTGGAGGAAACACTGCTACATTATGTGTATTTTGTGGAGGAAACACTGCTACATTATGTGTATTTTGTGGGGGAAACACTGCTACATTATGTGTATTTTGTGGGGGAAACACTGCTACATTATGTGTATTTTGTGGAGGAAACACTGCTACATTATGTGTATTTTGTGGGGGAAACACTGCTACATTATGTGCATTTTTTGGAGGAAACACTGCTACATTATGTGTATTTTGTGGGGGAAACACTGCTACATTATGTGTATTTTTTGGGGGAAACACTGCTACATTATGTGTATTTTGTGGGGGAAACACTGCTACATTATGTGTATTTTGTGGGGGAAACACTGCTAAATTATGTGTATTTTGTGGGGGAAACACTGCTACATTATGTGTATTTTGTGGGGGAAACACTGCTACATTATGTGTATTTTGTGGGGGAAACACTGCTACATTATGTGTATTTTGTGGGGGAAACACTGCTACATTATGTGTATTTTGTGGGGGAAACACTGCTACATTATGTGCATTTTGTGGGGGAAACACTGCTACATTATGTGTATTTTGTGGGGGAAACACTGCTACATTATGTGTATTTTGTGGGGGAAACACTGCTACATTATGTGTATTTTGTGGAGGAAACACTGCTACATTATGTGTATTTTGTGGAGGAAACACTGCTACATTATGTGTATTTTGTGGAGGAAACACTGCTACATTATGTGTATTTTGTGGGGGAAACACTGCTACATTATGTGTATTTTGTGGGGGAAACACTGCTACATTATGTGTATTTTGTGGAGGAAACGCTACATTATGTGTATTTTGTGGAGGAAACACTGCTACATTATGTGTATTTTGTGGAGGAAACACTGCTACATTATGTGTATTTTGTGGAGGAAACACTGCTACATTATGTGTATTTTGTGGGGGAAACACTGCTACATTATGTGTATTTTGTGGGGGAAACACTGCTACATTATGTGTATTTTGTGGAGGAAACACTGCTACATTATGTGTATTTTGTGGGGGAAACACTGCTACATTATGTGCATTTTTTGGAGGAAACACTGCTACATTATGTGTATTTTGTGGGGGAAACACTGCTACATTATGTGTATTTTTTGGGGGAAACACTGCTACATTATGTGTATTTTGTGGGGGAAACACTGCTACATTATGTGTATTTTGTGGGGGAAACACTGCTACATTATGTGTATTTTGTGGGGGAAACACTGCTACATTATGTGTATTTTGTGGAGGAAACACTGCTACATTATGTGTATTTTGTGGAGGAAACACTGCTACATTATGTGTATTTTGTGGAGGAAACACTGCTACATTATGTGTATTTTGTGGAGGAAACACTGCTACATTATGTGTATTTTGTAGAGGAAACACTGCTACATTATGTGAATTTTGTGGAGGAAACACTGCTACATTATGTGTATTTTGTGGCGGAAACACTGCTACATTATGTGTATTTTGTGGGGGAAACACTGCTACATTATGTGTATTTTGTGGGGGAAACACTGCTACATTATGTGTATTTTGTGGAGGAAACACTGCTACATTATGTGTATTTTGTGGAGGAAACACTGCTACATTATGTGTATTTTGTGGAGGAAACACTGCTACATTATGTGTATTTTGTGGGAGAAACACTGCTACATTATGTGTATTTTGTGGGGGAAACACTGCTACATTATGTGTATTTTGTGGGGGAAACACTGCTATATTATGTGCATTTTGTGGGGGAAACACTGCTACATTATGTGTATTTTTTGGAGGAAACACTGCTACATTATGTGTATTTTGTGGGGGAAACACTGCTACATTATGTGTATTTTGTGGAGGAAACACTGCTACATTATGTGTATTTTGTGGGGGAAACACTGCTACATTATGTGTATTTTGTGGGGGAAACACTGCTACATTATGTGTATTTTGTGGGGGAAACACTGCTACATTATGTGTTTTGTGGGGGAAACACTGCTACATTATGTGCATTTTGTGGGGGAAACACTGCTACATTATGTGCATTTTGTGGGGGAAACACTGCTACATTATGTGCATTTTGTGGGGGAAACACTGCTACATTATGTGTATTTTGTGGGGGAAACACTGCTACATTATGTGTATTTTGTGGAGGAAACACTGCTACATTATGTGTATTTTGTGGAGGAAACACTGCTACATTATGTGTATTTTGTGGAGGAAACACTGCTACATTATGTGTATTTTGTGGAGGAAACACTGCTACATTATGTGTATTTTGTGGAGGAAACACTGCTACATTATGTGTATTTTGTGCAGGAAACACTGCTACATTATGTGTATTTTGTGGAGGAAACACTGCTACATTATGTGTATTTTGTGGAGGAAACACTGCTACATTATGTGTATTTTGTGGAGGAAACACTGCTACATTATGTGTATTTTGTGGGGGAAACACTGCTACATTATGTGTATTTTGTGGAGGAAACACTGCTACATTATGTGTATTTTGTGGAGGAAACATTGCTACATTATGTGTATTTTGTGGAGGAAACACTGCTTAGTGTTGGGCGAACAGTGTTCGCCACTGTTCGGGTTCTGCAGAACATCACCCTGTTCGGGTGATGTTCGAGTTCGGCCGAACACCTGACGGTGCTCGGCCAAACCGTTCGGCCATATGGCCGAACTAAGAGCGCATGGCCGAACGTTCCCCGAACGTTCGGCTAGCGCTGTGATTGGCCGAACGGGTCACGTGGTTCGGACCCGAACGCGCTCTGATTGGCCGAACGGTCACGTGGTTCGGGTAAATAAATACCCGAACCACGTCATATCTCCGCCATTTGTCTGTGGGTTTAGCTTTGGGTAGGCAGGCAGGGTAGTTCGCGCTCCAGCCACGCTAGCCAGGGTCCCCCCTGTCATTGTGTCACTGCTGGGAACAGTAGTACACCGCTTGCTCAGCCACACTATATAGCATTCTGTTTACTGCCACTCTGTGTACCTCGCTCAGCCACACTATATAGCATTCTGTTTACTGCCACTCTGTGTCTGCTGGGAATAGTAGTACACCGCTTGCTCAGCCACACTATATAGCATTCTGTTTACTGCCACTCTGTGTACCTCGCTCAGCCACACTATATAGCATTCTGTTTACTGCCACTCTGTGTCTGCTGGGAATAGTGGTACACCGCTCGCTCAGCCACACTATATAGCATTCTGTTCACTGTTCTGTGTCTGCTTGGAATAGTGGTACACCGCTCGCTCAGCCACACTATATAGCATTCTGTTTACTGTTCTGTGTCTGCTGGGAATAGTGGTACACCGCTCGCTCAGCCACACTATATAGCATTCTGTTTACTGTTCTGTGTCTGCTGGGAATAGTGGTACACCGCTCGCTCAGCCACACTATATAGCATTCTGTGCACTGTTCTGTGTCTGCTGGGAATAGTGGTACACCGCTCGCTCAGCCACACTATATAGCATTCTGTTTACTGTTCTGTGTCTGCTGGGAATAGTGGTACACCGCTCGCTCATCCACACTATATAGCATTCTGTTCACTGTTCTGTGTCTGCTGGGAATAGTGGTACACCGCCCGCTCAGCCACACTATATAGCATTCTGTTCACTGTTCTGTGTCTGCTGGGAATAGTGGTACACCGCTCGCTCAGCCACACTATATAGCATTCTGTTCACTGTTCTGTGTCTGCTGGGAACAGTAGTACACCGCTCGCTCAGCCAGAGTATATAGCATTGTGTTTACTGCCACTCTGTGTACACCGCTCAGCCAGACTATATACCATTGTTTACTGACACTCTGTGTACACCGCTCAGCCAGACTATATACCATTGTTTACTGACACTCTGTGTACACCGCTCAGCCAGACTATATACCATTGTTTACTGCCACTCTGATTCTGCTGGGAACAGTAGTACACCGCTCGCTCAGCCAGACTATATAGCATTGTGTTTACTGCCACTCTGTGTACACCGCTCAGCCAGACTATATACCATTGTTTACTGACACTCTGTGTACACCGCTCAGCCAGACTATATACCATTGTTTACTGAAACTCTGTGTACACCGCTCAGCCAGACTATATACCATTGTTTACTGCCACTCTGATTCTGCTGGGAACAGTAGTACACCGCTCGCTCAGCCAGACTATATACCATTGTTTACTGACACTATATAGCAGACTATATAGCATTGTGTGTACACCGCTCAGCCAGACTATATACCATTGTTTACTGACACTCTGTGTACACCGCTCAGCCAGACTATATACCATTGTTTACTGCCACTCTGATTCTGCTGGGAACAGTAGTACACCGCTCGCTCAGCCAGACTATATACCATTGTTTACTGACACTCTGTGTACACCGCTCAGCCAGACTATATACCATTGTTTACTGCCACTCTGATTCTGCTGGGAACAGTAGTACACCGCTCGCTCAGCCAGACTATATACCATTGTTTACTGACACTCTGTGTACACCGCTCAGCCAGACTATATACCATTGTTTACTGCCACTCTGATTCTGCTGGGAACAGTAGTACACCGCTCGCTCAGCCAGACTATATACCATTGTTTACTGACACTATATAGCAGACTATATAGCATTGTGTGTACACCGCTCAGCCAGACTATATACCATTGTTTACTGACACTCTGTGTACACCGCTCAGCCAGACTATATACCATTGTTTACTGCCACTCTGATTCTGCTGGGAACAGTAGTACACCGCTCGCTCAGCCAGACTATATACCATTGTTTACTGACACTCTGTGTACACCGCTCAGCCAGACTATATACCATTGTTTACTGCCACTCTGATTCTGCTGGGAACAGTAGTACACCGCTCGCTCAGCCAGACTATATAGCATTGTGTTTACTGCCACTCTGTGTACACCGCTCAGCCACACTATATAGCATTGCGTACTCTGCCAGTCAGTGTGTATATTGCTGGGATCAGTAATACTCCACTCACCGTCAACCACTATATGAGCTCAACATGAGTTCCCCAGAGACCTCCGCTGTGAGCAGCACTCCCAACAACAGCAACAGCCAACGCCCCACGCAAGCTATAACATCCACCCCAGCAGCCAGTGGTCAGCAGCAGCCCTCCCCGGAGGAGAACGTTGTGTCCATCAGTCCGTCGCCAGAGCGATTAATGAGGGCTGCCATTGAGGAGATGATGGGGCCTGATGTGGAGGAGGAGGTCTGGCTCAGGCCAGCATCCCAAGTTAATGTTGAGGACGATGAGGGGTCTGTGTCTGGGGATGTTGGGGTGGCAGAGGTGGTGGGTGGGTCAGACTCAGGAGAAGAGTTGTATGATGAGGATGATGATCGGGACCATCTGTATGTGCCTCAGAGTCCGACCCCGGAAAACATGTTGTATCGTGTGTTTAGGTACTAAAATCTGCGTTCCCTCCCAGTAGTGTTGGGCGAACAGTGTTTGCCACTGTTCGGGTTCTGCAGAACATCACCCTGTTCGGGGTGACTATATAGCAGACTATATAGCATTGTGTTTAATGCCACTCTGTGTACACGGCTCAGCCACACTATATAGCATTGTGTTTACTTCCACTCTGTGTCTGCTGGGAACAGTAGTACACCGCTCACCCGCCACTGTATAGCATTGTGCTCTGTGTCACTGCTGACAATAGTGGTACACCGCTCACCCACCACTGTATAGCATTTCTGTACTGCCACTGTACTGCTGCCAGTCAGCGTGTACTTTAAGGATAAGTGAAATGAGGAAGAAATCCGGTGAAAGAGGGAGGGGCAAGGGAAGAGGTGTTTCCCCTGACGGTTCACGTACAGGCCACAGGGGAGCACCCAAGAAAACCCACTCAATACTGCCCATGTTGTCCAGGACAACAACCCTCACAGATCCAAAAGAACAGGACCAGATAATTACTTGGATGACCTCTCAAGCGTCCAGCAGTGGGTTAAGCAGCACCAGCACATCACGCACGAGGTCCGAGTCCTCAGCCAGTTAAAGTCTGGGCTTTCTTTGAAGACTGCACTGAGGATGTTACCATGGCGATTTGCAAGGTGTGCAAGACCCGCCTGAGCAGGGGGAAAAGTATTAACAACCTCTCCACCACCAGCATGAGCCGCCACATTCTATCCAAACATCCCACTCTGTGGGCAAACGCGGCAGGACAGGGTACCACCAGCAACACTGCCTCCCTTGGGTTCACCAGACTCACCACCAGACCCGCCTCAGCAGCAGCAGTAGCCCAGCCATTGCGTGGTTCACAACATTCACAAACATCAGACGATGCTGACACTGTCACTTTCCGGACTAGTGCTCTTGAGGTCTCCCAGTGTTCATCAAACACAACAACCAACAGCCCTTCGGTGTGCAGCGCTACGGTTGAGTTGTCTGTCTCTGAGATGTTTGAGCACAAGAGGAAATTGCCAGCAAATGACCCCCGGGCCGTGGCAGTAACAGCCAGCCAGCATAGCCAAGCTTCTGGCCTGCGAAATGCTGCCATATCGAGTGGTGGAGACAAACAGCTTCAAGGGCATGATGTCAGTGGCCATCCCACGTTACGTTGTTCCCAGCCGCTACCACTTTGCGCGCTCTGCAGTGCCTGAGTTGCATGAGCACGTGGTCAGCTAAATAACCCGAAGCTTGAAGAATGCCGTTGCCTGCAAGGTTCACCTCACCACTGACACCTGGACGAGTGCGTTCGGCCAGGGTCGATACATCTCCCTTACCGCGCACTGGGTGAACCTTGTGGAGCCTGGCAGCGATTCCTCACCTGCTACGGCGCGGGTGTTGCCCACGCCGCAAACAGCTGGATAACAACAGCAGCACCTACCTCTCTGACTCCTTCTCCTCCAACGCATCTCAAAGCTGTACCTCATCCGGAAATGCTAACCCAGCACCAGCAGCAGTAGGATCGTGGAAGCAGTGCAGCACAGCTGTTGGCATGCGTCAGCAAGCGTTGCTGAAGCTGATCTGCCTTGGGGATAAGCAGCACACAGGGGAGGAAATTTGGAGGGGAATAAAGGAACAGACGGATTTGTGGCTGGCACCGCTGGACCTGAAACCGGGCATGAAGCTAGACACCTGGCACGAACTGGCAATGTACGCAATAGAGGTGCTGGCTTGCCCGGCAGCCAGCGTTATGTCGGAACGCTGTTTCAGTGCTGCCGGAGGCATCATCACAGATCGGCGTATCCGCCTCTCCACAGAAAATGCAGACCGTCTGACTCAAATTAAAATGAATCAATCCTGGATTGGAAACGACTACGCAACACTCCTGGACCCCAACCAAGTAACATGACCGATGAACATCTGGGATGGTTTAGCGTTTCCGGTCCCTGTTTATTGAACCTCTCATCTGTATTACATTTATGACTGCATGGCGGCAAAAAGCATTGCTGCTATATCCGCACGCTTTTTGTCCTCATGCAAGGCCTGGGTTGTTGTGTCTCACAAAGCGTGGCCTTCTCCTCCTGCGCCTCCTCCTGTTCCATCACGTGTGCTGCTGCTGCTGCTGCTGCTGCTGCTGCTGGGTTACCGTTGCCGGTCCCTGTTTATGGAACCTCTTATCTTTATTACATTTATGACTACATGGCGGTACAAAGCATGCTATCCGCACGCTTTTTGTCCTCATGCAAGGCCTGGGTTGTTGTGTCTCACAAAGCGTGGCCTTCTCCTCCTGCGCCTCCTCCTGTTCCATCACGTGTGCTGCTGCTGCTGCTGCTGCTGCTGGGTTACCGTTGCCGCGTGGTCCCTGTTTATGGAACCTCTTATCTTTATTACATTTATGACTACATGGCGGTACAAAGCATGCTATCCGCACGCTTTTTGTCCTCATGCAAGGCCTGGGTTGTTGTGTCTCACAAAGCGTGGCCTTCTCCTCCTGCGCCTCCTCCTGTTCCATCACGTGTGCTGCTGCTGCTGCTGCTGCTGCTGGGTTACCGTTGCCGCGTGGTCCCTGTTTATTGAACCTCTTATCTTTATTACATTTATGACTACATGGCGGTACAAAGCATGCTATCCGCACGCTTTTTGTCCTCATGCAAGGCCTGGGTTGTTGTGTCTCACAAAGCGTGGCCTTCTCCTCCTGCGCCTCCTCCTGTTCCATCACGTGTGCTGCTGCTGCTGCTGCTGCTGCTGCTGCTGCTGGGTTACCGTTGCCGGTCCCTGTTTATGGAACCTCTTATCTTTATTACATTTATGACTACATGGCGGTACAAAGCATGCTATCCGCACGCTTTTTGTCCTCATGCAAGGCCTGGGTTGTTGTGTCTCACAAAGCGTGGCCTTCTCCTCCTGCGCCTCCTCCTGTTCCATCACGTGTGCTGCTGCTGGGTTAGCGTTGCCGCGTGGTCCCTGTTTATTGAACCACTTATCTTTATTACATTTATGACTGCATGGTGGTACAAAGCATGCTATCCGCACGCTTCTTGTCCTCATGCAAGGCCTGGGTTGTTGTGTCTCAAAGCGTGGCCTTCTCCTCCTGCGCCACCCTCCTCCTGTTCCATCACGTGTGCTGCTGCTGGGTTAGCATTACCGGTCCCTTTTCCTGGAACCTCTTATATGTATTACATTTATGACTGCATGCCGACAAAAAGCATGTTACCTGTGCAAAGAAAACAGACATTTCCCGCATTTAAAAGACAGTTTTCCCTTTGAAACTTTAAAATCGATTTTCTCAAAAACTATAAGCTCTTTTTGCTAAATTTTTTTTTCCTCTTGTACCCACTCCCAAGGTGCACATACCCTGTAAATTTGGGGTATGTAGCATGTAAGGAGGCTTTACAAACCACAAAAGTTCGGGTCCCCATTGACTTCCATTATGTTCGGAGTTCGGGTCGAACACCCGAACATCGCGGCCATGTTCGGCCTGTTCGGCCCGAACCCGAACATCTAGATGTTCGCCCAACACTAACACTGCTACATTATGTGTATTTTGTGGGGGAAACACTGCTACATTATGTGTATTTTGTGGGGGAAACACTGCTACATTATGTGTATTTTGTGGAGGAAACACTGCTACATTATGTGTATTTTGTGGGGGAAACACTGCTATATTATGTGTATTTTGTGGGGGAAACACTGCTACATTATGTGTATTTTGTGGAGGAAACACTGCTACATTATGTGTATTTTGTGGAGGAAACACTGCTACATTATGTGTATTTTGTGGAGGAAACACTGCTACATTATGTGTATTTTGTGGAGGAAACACTGCTACATTATGTGTATTTTGTGGAGGAAACACTGCTACATTATGTGTATTTTGTGGAGGAAACACTGCTACATTATGTGTATTTTGTGGGGGAAACACTGCTACATTATGTGTATTTTGTGGAGGAAACACTGCTACATTGTGTATTTTGTGGAGGAAACACTGCTACATTATGTGTATTTTGTGGAGGAAACACTGCTACATTATGTGTATTTTGTGGAGGAAACACTGCTACATTATGTGTATTTTGTGGAGGAAACACTGCTACATTATGTGTATTTTGTGGGGGAAACACTGCTACATTATGTGTATTTTGTGGAGGAAACACTGCTACATTATGTGTATTTTGTGGAGGAAACACTGCTACATTATGTGTATTTTGTGGAGGAAACACTGCTACATTATGTGTATTTTGTGGGGGAAACACTGCTACATTATGTGTATTTTGTGCGGGAAACACTGCTACATTATGTGTATTTTGTGGAGGAAACACTGCTACATTATGTGTATTTTGTGGAGGAAACACTGCTACATTTTGTGTATTTTGTGGGGGAAACACTGCTACATTATGTGTATTTTGTGGAGGAAACACTGCTACATTATGTGTATTTTGTGGAGGAAACACTGCTACATTATGTGTATTTTGTGGAGGAAACACTGCTACATTATGTGTATTTTGTGGGGGAAACACTGCTACATTATGTGTATTTTGTGGAGGAAACACTGCTACATTATGTGTATTTTGTGGAGGAAACATTGCTACATTATGTGTATTTTGTGGAGGAAACACTGCTACATTATGTGTATTTTGTGGGGGAAACACTGCTACATTATGTGTATTTTGTGGAGGAAACACTGCTACATTATGTGTATTTTGTGGAGGAAACACTGCTACATTATGTGTATTTTGTGGGGGAAACACTGCTACATTATGTGTATTTTGTGGGCGAAACACTGCTACATTATGTGTATTTTGTGGAGGAAACACTGCTACATTATGTGTATTTTGTGGAGGAAACACTGCTACATTATGTGTATTTTGTGGAGGAAACACTGCTACATTATGTGTATTTTGTGGAGGAAACACTGCTACATTATGTGTATTTTGTGGAGGAAACACTGCTACATTATGTGTATTTTGTGGAGGAAACACTGCTACATTATGTGTATTTTGTGGAGGAAACACTGCTACATTGTGTATTTTGTGGAGGAAACACTGCTACATTATGTGTATTTTGTGGAGGAAACACTGCTACATTATGTGTATTTTGTGGAGGAAACACTGCTACATTATGTGTATTTTGTGCAGGAAACACTGCTACATTATGTGTATTTTGTGAGGGAAACACTGCTACATTATGTGTATTTTGTGGGGGAAACACTGCTACATTATGTGTATTTTGTGGGGGAAACACTGCTACATTATGTGTATTTTGTGGGGGAAACACTGCTACATTATGTGTATTTTTTGGAGGAAACACTGCTACATTATGTGTATTTTGTGGGGGAAACACTGCTACATTATGTGTATTTTGTGGGGGAAACACTGCTACATTATGTGTATTTTGTGGGGGAAACACTGCTACATTATGTGTATTTTGTGGGGGAAACACTGCTACATTATGTGTATTTTGTGGGGGAAACACTGCTACAATATGTGTATTTTGTGGGGGAAACACTGCTACATTATGTGCATTTTGTGGGGGAAACACTGCTACATTATGTGCATTTTGTGGGGGAAACACTGCTACATTATGTGTATTTTGTGGGGGAAACACTGCTACATTATGTGTATTTTGTGGAGGAAACACTGCTACATTATGTGTATTTTGTGGAGGAAACACTGCTACATTATGTGTATTTTGTGGAGGAAACACTGCTACATTATGTGTATTTTGTGGAGGAAACACTGCTACATTATGTGTATTTTGTGGAGGAAACACTGCTACATTATGTGAATTTTGTGGAGGAAACACTGCTACATTATGTGTATTTTGTGGCGGAAACACTGCTACATTATGTGTATTTTGTGGGGGAAACACTGCTACATTATGTGTATTTTGTGGAGGAAACACTGCTACATTATGTGTATTTTGTGGAGGAAACACTGCTACATTATGTGTATTTTGTGGAGGAAACACTGCTACATTATGTGTATTTTGTGGAGGAAACACTGCTACATTATGTGTATTTTGTGGGGGAAACACTGCTACATTATGTGTATTTTGTGGGGGAAACACTGCTACATTATGTGTATTTTGTGGAGGAAACACTGCTACATTATGTGTATTTTGTGGGGGAAACACTGCTACATTATGTGCATTTTTTGGAGGAAACACTGCTACATTATGTGTATTTTGTGGGGGAAACACTGCTACATTATGTGTATTTTTTGGGGGAAACACTGCTACATTATGTGTATTTTGTGGGGGAAACACTGCTACATTATGTGTATTTTGTGGGGGAAACACTGCTACATTATGTGTATTTTGTGGGGGAAACACTGCTACATTATGTGTATTTTGTGGGGGAAACACTGCTACATTATGTGTATTTTGTGGGGGAAACACTGCTACATTATGTGTATTTTGTGGGGGAAACACTGCTACATTATGTGTATTTTGTGGGGGAAACACTGCTACATTATGTGTATTTTGTGGAGGAAACACTGCTACATTATGTGTATTTTGTGGAGGAAACACTGCTACATTATGTGTATTTTGTGGAGGAAACACTGCTACATTATGTGTATTTTGTGGAGGAAACACTGCTACATTGTGTATTTTGTGGAGGAAACACTGCTACATTATGTGTATTTTGTGGGGGAAACACTGCTACATTATGTGTATTTTGTGGGGGAAACACTGCTACATTATGTGTATTTTGTGGAGGAAACACTGCTACATTATGTGTATTTTGTGGGGGAAACACTGCTATATTATGTGTATTTTGTGGGGGAAACACTGCTACATTATGTGTATTTTGTGGAGGAAACACTGCTACATTATGTGTATTTTGTGGAGGAAACACTGCTACATTATGTGTATTTTGTGGAGGAAACACTGCTACATTATGTGTATTTTGTGGAGGAAACACTGCTACATTATGTGTATTTTGTGGAGGAAACACTGCTACATTATGTGTATTTTGTGGAGGAAACACTGCTACATTATGTGTATTTTGTGGGGGAAACACTGCTACATTATGTGTATTTTGTGGAGGAAACACTGCTACATTGTGTATTTTGTGGAGGAAACACTGCTACATTATGTGTATTTTGTGGAGGAAACACTGCTACATTATGTGTATTTTGTGGAGGAAACACTGCTACATTATGTGTATTTTGTGGAGGAAACACTGCTACATTATGTGTATTTTGTGGGGGAAACACTGCTACATTATGTGTATTTTGTGGAGGAAACACTGCTACATTATGTGTATTTTGTGGAGGAAACACTGCTACATTATGTGTATTTTGTGAAGGAAACACTGCTACATTATGTGTATTTTGTGGGGGAAACACTGCTACATTATGTGTATTTTGTGCGGGAAACACTGCTACATTATGTGTATTTTGTGTAGGAAACACTGCTACATTATGTGTATTTTGTGGAGGAAACACTGCTACATTTTGTGTATTTTGTGGGGGAAACACTGCTACATTATGTGTATTTTGTGGAGGAAACACTGCTACATTATGTGTATTTTGTGGAGGAAACACTGCTACATTATGTGTATTTTGTGGAGGAAACACTGCTACATTATGTGTATTTTGTGGGGGAAACACTGCTACATTATGTGTATTTTGTGGAGGAAACACTGCTACATTATGTGTATTTTGTGGAGGAAACATTGCTACATTATGTGTATTTTGTGGAGGAAACACTGCTACATTATGTGTATTTTGTGGGGGAAACACTGCTACATTATGTGTATTTTGTGGAGGAAACACTGCTACATTATGTGTATTTTGTGGAGGAAACACTGCTACATTATGTGTATTTTGTGGGGGAAACACTGCTACATTATGTGTATTTTGTGGGCGAAACACTGCTACATTATGTGTATTTTGTGGAGGAAACACTGCTACATTATGTGTATTTTGTGGAGGAAACACTGCTACATTATGTGTATTTTGTGGAGGAAACACTGCTACATTATGTGTATTTTGTGGAGGAAACACTGCTACATTATGTGTATTTTGTGGAGGAAACACTGCTACATTATGTGTATTTTGTGGAGGAAACACTGCTACATTATGTGTATTTTGTGAAGGAAACACTGCTACATTGTGTATTTTGTGGAGGAAACACTGCTACATTATGTGTATTTTGTGGAGGAAACACTGCTACATTATGTGTATTTTGTGGAGGAAACACTGCTACATTATGTGTATTTTGTGCAGGAAACACTGCTACATTATGTGTATTTTGTGAGGGAAACACTGCTACATTATGTGTATTTTGTGGGGGAAACACTGCTACATTATGTGTATTTTGTGGGGGAAACACTGCTACATTATGTGTATTTTGTGGGGGAAACACTGCTACATTATGTGTATTTTTTGGAGGAAACACTGCTACATTATGTGTATTTTGTGGGGGAAACACTGCTACATTATGTGTATTTTGTGGGGGAAACACTGCTACATTATGTGTATTTTGTGGGGGAAACACTGCTACATTATGTGTATTTTGTGGGGGAAACACTGCTACATTATGTGTATTTTGTGGGGGAAACACTGCTACAATATGTGTATTTTGTGGGGGAAACACTGCTACATTATGTGCATTTTGTGGGGGAAACACTGCTACATTATGTGCATTTTGTGGGGGAAACACTGCTACATTATGTGTATTTTGTGGGGGAAACACTGCTACATTATGTGTATTTTGTGGAGGAAACACTGCTACATTATGTGTATTTTGTGGAGGAAACACTGCTACATTATGTGTATTTTGTGGAGGAAACACTGCTACATTATGTGTATTTTGTGGAGGAAACACTGCTACATTATGTGTATTTTGTGGAGGAAACACTGCTACATTATGTGAATTTTGTGGAGGAAACACTGCTACATTATGTGTATTTTGTGGCGGAAACACTGCTACATTATGTGTATTTTGTGGGGGAAACACTGCTACATTATGTGTATTTTGTGGAGGAAACACTGCTACATTATGTGTATTTTGTGGAGGAAACACTGCTACATTATGTGTATTTTGTGGAGGAAACACTGCTACATTATGTGTATTTTGTGGAGGAAACACTGCTACATTATGTGTATTTTGTGGGGGAAACACTGCTACATTATGTGTATTTTGTGGGGGAAACACTGCTACATTATGTGTATTTTGTGGAGGAAACACTGCTACATTATGTGTATTTTGTGGGGGAAACACTGCTACATTATGTGCATTTTTTGGAGGAAACACTGCTACATTATGTGTATTTTGTGGGGGAAACACTGCTACATTATGTGTATTTTTTGGGGGAAACACTGCTACATTATGTGTATTTTGTGGGGGAAACACTGCTACATTATGTGTATTTTGTGGGGGAAACACTGCTACATTATGTGTATTTTGTGGGGGAAACACTGCTACATTATGTGTATTTTGTGGGGGAAACACTGCTACATTATGTGTATTTTGTGGGGGAAACACTGCTACATTATGTGTATTTTGTGGGGGAAACACTGCTACATTATGTGTATTTTGTGGGGGAAACACTGCTACATTATGTGCATTTTGTGGGGGAAACACTGCTACATTATGTGTATTTTGTGGGGGAAACACTGCTACATTATGTGTATTTTGTGGGGGAAACACTGCTATATTATGTGCATTTTGTGGGGGAAACACTGCTACATTATGTGTATTTTTTGGAGGAAACACTGCTACATTATGTGTATTTTGTGGGGGAAACACTGCTACATTATGTGTATTTTGTGGGGGAAACACTGCTACATTATGTGTATTTTGTGGAGGAAACACTGCTACATTATGTGTATTTTGTGGAGGAAACACTGCTACATTATGTGTATTTTGTGGGGGAAACACTGCTACATTATGTGTATTTTGTGGGGGAAACACTGCTACATTATGTGTATTTTGTGGGGGAAACACTGCTATATTATGTGCATTTTGTGGGGGAAACACTGCTACATTATGTGTATTTTTTGGAGGAAACACTGCTACATTATGTGTATTTTGTGGGGGAAACACTGCTACATTATGTGTATTTTGTGGAGGAAACACTGCTACATTATGTGTATTTTGTGGGGGAAACACTGCTACATTATGTGTATTTTGTGGGGGAAACACTGCTACATTATGTGTATTTTGTGGGGGAAACACTGCTACATTATGTGTTTTGTGGGGGAAACACTGCTACATTATGTGCATTTTGTGGGGGAAACACTGCTACATTATGTGCATTTTGTGGGGGAAACACTGCTACATTATGTGCATTTTGTGGGGGAAACACTGCTACATTATGTGTATTTTGTGGGGGAAACACTGCTACATTATGTGTATTTTGTGGAGGAAACACTGCTACATTATGTGTATTTTGTGGAGGAAACACTGCTACATTATGTGTATTTTGTGGAGGAAACACTGCTACATTATGTGTATTTTGTGGAGGAAACACTGCTACATTATGTGTATTTTGTGGAGGAAACACTGCTACATTATGTGAATTTTGTGGAGGAAACACTGCTACATTATGTGTATTTTGTGGCGGAAACACTGCTACATTATGTGTATTTTGTGGGGGAAACACTGCTACATTATGTGTATTTTGTGGAGGAAACACTGCTACATTATGTGTATTTTGTGGAGGAAACACTGCTACATTATGTGTATTTTGTGGAGGAAACACTGCTACATTATGTGTATTTTGTGGAGGAAACACTGCTACATTATGTGTATTTTGTGGGGGAAACACTGCTACATTATGTGTATTTTGTGGGGGAAACACTGCTACATTATGTGTATTTTGTGGAGGAAACACTGCTACATTATGTGTATTTTGTGGGGGAAACACTGCTACATTATGTGCATTTTTTGGAGGAAACACTGCTACATTATGTGTATTTTGTGGGGGAAACACTGCTACATTATGTGTATTTTTTGGGGGAAACACTGCTACATTATGTGTATTTTGTGGGGGAAACACTGCTACATTATGTGTATTTTGTGGGGGAAACACTGCTACATTATGTGTATTTTGTGGGGGAAACACTGCTACATTATGTGTATTTTGTGGGGGAAACACTGCTACATTATGTGTATTTTGTGGGGGAAACACTGCTACATTATGTGTATTTTGTGGGGGAAACACTGCTACATTATGTGTATTTTGTGGGGGAAACACTGCTACATTATGTGCATTTTGTGGGGGAAACACTGCTACATTATGTGTATTTTGTGGGGGAAACACTGCTACATTATGTGTATTTTGTGGGGGAAACACTGCTACATTATGTGTATTTTGTGGAGGAAACACTGCTACATTATGTGTATTTTGTGGAGGAAACACTGCTACATTATGTGTATTTTGTGGAGGAAACACTGCTACATTATGTGTATTTTGTGGAGGAAACACTGCTACATTATGTGTATTTTGTAGAGGAAACACTGCTACATTATGTGAATTTTGTGGAGGAAACACTGCTACATTATGTGTATTTTGTGGCGGAAACACTGCTACATTATGTGTATTTTGTGGGGGAAACACTGCTACATTATGTGTATTTTGTGGAGGAAACACTGCTACATTATGTGTATTTTGTGGAGGAAACACTGCTACATTATGTGTATTTTGTGGAGGAAACACTGCTACATTATGTGTATTTTGTGGAGGAAACACTGCTACATTATGTGTATTTTGTGGGGCAAACACTGCTACATTATGTGTATTTTGTGGGGGAAACACTGCTACATTATGTGTATTTTGTGGGGGAAACACTGCTATATTATGTGCATTTTGTGGGGGAAACACTGCTACATTATGTGTATTTTTTGGAGGAAACACTGCTACATTATGTGTATTTTGTGGGGGAAACACTGCTACATTATGTGTATTTTGTGGAGGAAACACTGCTACATTATGTGTATTTTGTGGGGGAAACACTGCTACATTATGTGTATTTTGTGGGGGAAACACTGCTACATTATGTGTATTTTGTGGGGGAAACACTGCTACATTATGTGTTTTGTGGGGGAAACACTGCTACATTATGTGCATTTTGTGGGGGAAACACTGCTACATTATGTGTATTTTGTGGGGGAAACACTGCTACATTATGTGCATTTTGTGGAGGAAACACTGCTACATTATGTGTATTTTGTGGAGGAAACACTGCTACATTATGTGTATTTTGTGGAGGAAACACTGCTACATTATGTGTATTTTGTGGAGGAAACACTGCTACACTATGTGTATTTTGTGGAGGAAACACTGCTACATTATGTGTATTTTGTGGAGGAAACACTGCTACATTATGTGTATTTTGTGGAGGAAACACTGCTACATTATGTGTATTTTGTGGAGGAAACACTGCTACATTATGTGTATTTTGTGGAGGAAACACTGCTACATTATGTGTATTTTGTGGGGGAAACACTGCTACATTATGTGTATTTTGTGGAGGAAACACTGCTACATTATGTGTATTTTGTGGAGGAAACACTGCTACATTATGTGTATTTTGTGGGGGAAACACTGCTACATTATGTGTATTTTGTGGGGGAAACACTGCTACATTATGTGTATTTTGTGGAGGAAACACTGCTACATTATGTGTATTTTGTGGAGGAAACACTGCTACATTATGTGTATTTTGTGGAGGAAACACTGCTACATTATGTGTATTTTGTGGGGGAAACACTGCTACATTATGTGTATTTTGTGGGGGAAACACTGCTACATTATGTGTATTTTGTGGGGGAAACACTGCTACATTATGTGTATTTTGTGGGGGAAACACTGCTACATTATGTGTATTTTGTGGGGGAAACACTGCTACATTATGTGTATTTTTTGGAGGAAACACTGCTACATTATGTGTATTTTGTGGGGGAAACACTGCTACATTATGTGTATTTTGTGGGGGAAACACTGCTACATTATGTGTATTTTGTGGGGGAAACACTGCTACATTATGTGTATTTTGTGGGGGAAACACTGCTACATTATGTGTATTTTGTGGGGGAAACACTGCTGCATTATGTGTATTTTGTGGGGGAAACACTGCTACATTATGTGTATTTTGTGGGGGAAACACTGCTACATTATGTGTATTTTTTGGAGGAAACACTGCTACATTATGTGTATTTTGTGGGGGAAACACTGCTACATTATGTGTATTTTGTGGGGGAAACACTGCTACATTATGTGTATTTTGTGGGGGAAACACTGCTACATTATGTGTATTTTGTGGAGGAAACACTGCTACATTGTGTATTTTGTGGAGGAAACACTGCTACATTATGTGTATTTTGTGGAGGAAACACTGCTACATTATGTGTATTTTGTGGAGGAAACACTGCTACATTATGTGTATTTTGTGGGGGAAACACTGCTACATTATGTGTATTTTGTGGGGGAAACACTGCTACATTATGTGTATTTTGTGGGGGAAACACTGCTACATTATGTGTATTTTGTGGGGGAAACACTGCTACATTATGTGTATTTTGTGGGGGAAACACTGCTACATTATGTGTATTTTTTGGAGGAAACACTGCTACATTATGTGTATTTTGTGGGGAAAACACTGCTACATTATGTGTATTTTGTGGGGGAAACACTGCTACATTATGTGTATTTTGTGGGGGAAACACTGCTACATTATGTGTATTTTGTGGGGGAAACACTGCTACATTATGTGTATTTTGTGGGGGAAACACTGCTACATTATGTGTATTTTGTAGGGGAAACACTGCTACATTATGTGCATTTTGTGGGGGAAACACTGCTACATTATGTGTATTTTGTAGGGGAAACACTGCTACATTATGTGCATTTTGTGGGGGAAACACTGCTACATTATGTGTATTTTGTGGGGGAAACACTGCTACATTATGTGTATTTTGTGGGGGAAACACTGCTACATTATGTGTATTTTGTGGAGGAAACACTGCTACATTATGTGTATTTTGTGGAGGAAACACTGCTACATTATGTGTATTTTGTGGAGGAAACACTGCTACATTATGTGTATTTTGTGGAGGAAACACTGCTACATTATGTGTATTTTGTAGAGGAAACACTGCTACATTATGTGAATTTTGTGGAGGAAACACTGCTACATTATGTGTATTTTGTGGCGGAAACACTGCTACATTATGTGTATTTTGTGGGGGAAACACTGCTACATTATGTGTATTTTGTGGAGGAAACACTGCTACATTATGTGTATTTTGTGGAGGAAACACTGCTACATTATGTGTATTTTGTGGAGGAAACACTGCTACATTATGTGTATTTTGTGGAGGAAACACTGCTACATTATGTGTATTTTGTGGGGCAAACACTGCTACATTATGTGTATTTTGTGGGGGAAACACTGCTACATTATGTGTATTTTGTGGGGGAAACACTGCTATATTATGTGCATTTTGTGGGGGAAACACTGCTACATTATGTGTATTTTTTGGAGGAAACACTGCTACATTATGTGTATTTTGTGGGGGAAACACTGCTACATTATGTGTATTTTGTGGAGGAAACACTGCTACATTATGTGTATTTTGTGGGGGAAACACTGCTACATTATGTGTATTTTGTGGGGGAAACACTGCTACATTATGTGTATTTTGTGGGGGAAACACTGCTACATTATGTGTTTTGTGGGGGAAACACTGCTACATTATGTGCATTTTGTGGGGGAAACACTGCTACATTATGTGTATTTTGTGGGGGAAACACTGCTACATTATGTGCATTTTGTGGAGGAAACACTGCTACATTATGTGTATTTTGTGGAGGAAACACTGCTACATTATGTGTATTTTGTGGAGGAAACACTGCTACATTATGTGTATTTTGTGGAGGAAACACTGCTACACTATGTGTATTTTGTGGAGGAAACACTGCTACATTATGTGTATTTTGTGGAGGAAACACTGCTACATTATGTGTATTTTGTGGAGGAAACACTGCTACATTATGTGTATTTTGTGGAGGAAACACTGCTACATTATGTGTATTTTGTGGAGGAAACACTGCTACATTATGTGTATTTTGTGGGGGAAACACTGCTACATTATGTGTATTTTGTGGAGGAAACACTGCTACATTATGTGTATTTTGTGGAGGAAACACTGCTACATTATGTGTATTTTGTGGGGGAAACACTGCTACATTATGTGTATTTTGTGGGGGAAACACTGCTACATTATGTGTATTTTGTGGAGGAAACACTGCTACATTATGTGTATTTTGTGGAGGAAACACTGCTACATTATGTGTATTTTGTGGAGGAAACACTGCTACATTATGTGTATTTTGTGGGGGAAACACTGCTACATTATGTGTATTTTGTGGGGGAAACACTGCTACATTATGTGTATTTTGTGGGGGAAACACTGCTACATTATGTGTATTTTGTGGGGGAAACACTGCTACATTATGTGTATTTTGTGGGGGAAACACTGCTACATTATGTGTATTTTTTGGAGGAAACACTGCTACATTATGTGTATTTTGTGGGGGAAACACTGCTACATTATGTGTATTTTGTGGGGGAAACACTGCTACATTATGTGTATTTTGTGGGGGAAACACTGCTACATTATGTGTATTTTGTGGGGGAAACACTGCTACATTATGTGTATTTTGTGGGGGAAACACTGCTGCATTATGTGTATTTTGTGGGGGAAACACTGCTGCATTATGTGTATTTTGTGGGGGAAACACTGCTACATTATGTGTATTTTTTGGAGGAAACACTGCTACATTATGTGTATTTTGTGGGGGAAACACTGCTACATTATGTGTATTTTGTGGGGGAAACACTGCTACATTATGTGTATTTTGTGGGGGAAACACTGCTACATTATGTGTATTTTGTGGAGGAAACACTGCTACATTGTGTATTTTGTGGAGGAAACACTGCTACATTATGTGTATTTTGTGGAGGAAACACTGCTACATTATGTGTATTTTGTGGAGGAAACACTGCTACATTATGTGTATTTTGTGGGGGAAACACTGCTACATTATGTGTATTTTGTGGGGGAAACACTGCTACATTATGTGTATTTTGTGGGGGAAACACTGCTACATTATGTGTATTTTGTGGGGGAAACACTGCTACATTATGTGTATTTTGTGGGGGAAACACTGCTACATTATGTGTATTTTTTGGAGGAAACACTGCTACATTATGTGTATTTTGTGGGGAAAACACTGCTACATTATGTGTATTTTGTGGGGGAAACACTGCTACATTATGTGTATTTTGTGGGGGAAACACTGCTACATTATGTGTATTTTGTGGGGGAAACACTGCTACATTATGTGTATTTTGTGGGGGAAACACTGCTACATTATGTGTATTTTGTAGGGGAAACACTGCTACATTATGTGCATTTTGTGGGGGAAACACTGCTACATTATGTGTATTTTGTAGGGGAAACACTGCTACATTATGTGCATTTTGTGGGGGAAACACTGCTACATTATGTGTATTTTGTGGGGGAAACACTGCTACATTATGTGTATTTTGTGGGGGAAACACTGCTACATTATGTGTATTTTGTGGAGGAAACACTGCTACATTATGTGTATTTTGTGGAGGAAACACTGCTACATTATGTGTATTTTGTGGAGGAAACACTGCTACATTATGTGTATTTTGTGGAGGAAACACTGCTACATTATGTGTATTTTGTAGAGGAAACACTGCTACATTATGTGAATTTTGTGGAGGAAACACTGCTACATTATGTGTATTTTGTGGCGGAAACACTGCTACATTATGTGTATTTTGTGGGGGAAACACTGCTACATTATGTGTATTTTGTGGAGGAAACACTGCTACATTATGTGTATTTTGTGGAGGAAACACTGCTACATTATGTGTATTTTGTGGAGGAAACACTGCTACATTATGTGTATTTTGTGGAGGAAACACTGCTACATTATGTGTATTTTGTGGGGGAAACACTGCTACATTATGTGTATTTTGTGGGGGAAACACTGCTACATTATGTGTATTTTGTGGGGGAAACACTGCTACATTATGTGCATTTTGTGGGGGAAACACTGCTACATTATGTGTATTTTTTGGAGGAAACACTGCTACATTATGTGTATTTTGTGGGGGAAACACTGCTACATTATGTGTATTTTGTGGGGGAAACACTGCTACATTATGTGTATTTTGTGGGGGAAACACTGCTACATTATGTGTATTTTGTGGGGGAAACACTGCTACATTATGTGTATTTTGTGGGGGAAACACTGCTACATTATGTGTTTTGTGGGGGAAACACTGCTACATTATGTGCATTTTGTGGGGGAAACACTGCTACATTATGTGTATTTTGTGGGGGAAACACTGCTACATTATGTGCATTTTGTGGAGGAAACACTGCTACATTATGTGTATTTTGTGGAGGAAACACTGCTACATTATGTGTATTTTGTGGAGGAAACACTGCTACATTATGTGTATTTTGTGGAGGAAACACTGCTACATTATGTGTATTTTGTGGAGGAAACACTGCTACATTATGTGTATTTTGTGGAGGAAACACTGCTACATTATGTGTATTTTGTGGAGGAAACACTGCTACATTATGTGTATTTTGTGGAGGAAACACTGCTACATTATGTGTATTTTGTGGGGGAAACACTGCTACATTATGTGTATTTTGTGGAGGAAACACTGCTACATTATGTGTATTTTGTGGAGGAAACACTGCTACATTATGTGTATTTTGTGGGGGAAACACTGCTACATTATGTGTATTTTGTGGGAGAAACACTGCTACATTATGTGTATTTTGTGGAGGAAACACTGCTACATTATGTGTATTTTGTGGAGGAAACACTGCTACATTATGTGTATTTTGTGGAGGAAACACTGCTACATTATGTGTATTTTGTGGGGGAAACACTGCTACATTATGTGTATTTTGTGGGGGAAACACTGCTACATTATGTGTATTTTGTGGGGGAAACACTGCTACATTATGTGTATTTTGTGGGGGAAACACTGCTACATTATGTGTTTTGTGGGGGAAACACTGCTACATTATGTGCATTTTGTGGGGGAAACACTGCTACATTATGTGTATTTTGTGGGGGAAACACTGCTACATTATGTGCATTTTGTGGAGGAAACACTGCTACATTATGTGTATTTTGTGGAGGAAACACTGCTACATTATGTGTATTTTGTGGAGGAAACACTGCTACATTATGTGTATTTTGTGGAGGAAACACTGCTACATTATGTGTATTTTGTGGAGGAAACACTGCTACATTATGTGTATTTTGTGGAGGAAACACTGCTACATTATGTGTATTTTGTGGAGGAAACACTGCTACATTATGTGTATTTTGTGGAGGAAACACTGCTACATTATGTGTATTTTGTGGGGGAAACACTGCTACATTATGTGTATTTTGTGGAGGAAACACTGCTACATTATGTGTATTTTGTGGAGGAAACACTGCTACATTATGTGTATTTTGTGGGGGAAACACTGCTACATTATGTGTATTTTGTGGGAGAAACACTGCTACATTATGTGTATTTTGTGGAGGAAACACTGCTACATTATGTGTATTTTGTGGAGGAAACACTGCTACATTATGTGTATTTTGTGGAGGAAACACTGCTACATTATGTGTATTTTGTGGGGGAAACACTGCTACATTATGTGTATTTTGTGGGGGAAACACTGCTACATTATGTGTATTTTGTGGGGGAAACACTGCTACATTATGTGTATTTTTTGGAGGAAACACTGCTACATTATGTGTATTTTGTGGGGGAAACACTGCTACATTATGTGTATTTTGTGGGGGAAACACTGCTACATTATGTGTATTTTGTGGGGGAAACACTGCTACATTATGTGTATTTTGTGGGGGAAACACTGCTACATTATGTGTATTTTGTGGGGGAAACACTGCTACATTATGTGTATTTTGTGGGGGAAACACTGCTACATTATATGCATTTTGTGGAGGAAACACTGCTACATTATGTGTATTTTGTGGGGGAAACACTGCTACATTATGTGTATTTTGTGGGGGAAACACTGCTACATTATGTGTATTTTTTGGAGGAAACACTGCTACATTATGTGTATTTTGTGGGGGAAACACTGCTACATTATGTGTATTTTGTGGGGGAAACACTGCTACATTATGTGTATTTTGTGGGGGAAACACTGCTACATTATGTGTATTTTGTGGGGGAAACACTGCTACATTATGTGTATTTTGTGGGGGAAACACTGCTACATTATGTGTATTTTGTGGGGGAAACACTGCTACATTATATGCATTTTGTGGAGGAAACACTGCTACATTATGTGTATTTTGTGGAGAAAACACTGCTACATTATGTGTATTTTGTGGAGGAAACACTGCTACATTATGTGTATTTTGTGGAGGAAACACTGCTACATTATGTGTATTTTGTGGAGGAAACACTGCTACATTATGTGTATTTTGTGGAGGAAACACTGCTACATTATGTGTATTTTGTGGAGGAAACACTGCTACATTATGTGTATTTTGTGGGGTAAACACTGCTACATTATGTGTATTTTGTGGGGGAAACACTGCTACATTATGTGTATTTTGTGGGGGAAACACTGCTACATTATGTGTATTTTGTGGGGGAAACACTGCTACATTATGTGTATTTTGTGGGGGAAACACTGCTACATTATGTGTATTTTGTGGGGGAAACACTGCTACATTATGTGTATTTTGTGGAGGAAACACTGCTACATTATGTGTATTTTGTGGAGGAAACACTGCTACATTATGTGTATTTTGTGGGGGAAACACTGCTACATTATGTGTATTTTGTGGGGGAAACACTGCTACATTATGTGTATTTTGTGGAGGAAACACTGCTACATTATGTGTATTTTGTGGAGGAAACACTGCTACATTATGTGTATTTTGTGGTGGAAACACTGCTACATTATGTGTATTTTGTGGGGGAAACACTGCTACATTATGTGTATTTTGTGGAGGAAACACTGCTACATTATGTGTATTTTGTGGAGGAAACACTGCTACATTATGTGTATTTTGTGGTGGAAACACTGCTACATTATGTGTATTTTGTGGTGGAAACACTGCTACATTATGTGTATTTTGTGGAGGAAACACTGCTACATTATGTGTATTTTGTGAAGGAGACACTGCTACATTATGTGTATTTTGGTGTAAACACTGCTACATTATGTGTATTTTGTGGGGGAAACACTGCTACATTATGTGTATTTTGTGGAGGAAACACTGCTACATTATGTGTATTTTGTGGAGGAAACACTGCTACATTATGTGTATTTTGTGGAGGAAACACTGCTACATTATGTGAATTTTGTGGAGGAAACACTGCTACATTATGTGTATTTTGTGGCGGAAACACTGCTACATTATGTGTATTTTGTGGGGGAAACACTGCTACATTATGTGTATTTTGTGGAGGAAACACTGCTACATTATGTGTATTTTGTGGAGGAAACACTGCTACATTATGTGTATTTTGTGGAGGAAACACTGCTACATTATGTGTATTTTGTGGAGGAAACACTGCTACATTATGTGTATTTTGTGGGGGAAACACTGCTACATTATGTGTATTTTGTGGGGGAAACACTGCTACATTATGTGTATTTTGTGGAGGAAACACTGCTACATTATGTGTATTTTGTGGGGGAAACACTGCTACATTATGTGCATTTTTTGGAGGAAACACTGCTACATTATGTGTATTTTGTGGGGGAAACACTGCTACATTATGTGTATTTTTTGGGGGAAACACTGCTACATTATGTGTATTTTGTGGGGGAAACACTGCTACATTATGTGTATTTTGTGGGGGAAACACTGCTAAATTATGTGTATTTTGTGGGGGAAACACTGCTACATTATGTGTATTTTGTGGGGGAAACACTGCTACATTATGTGTATTTTGTGGGGGAAACACTGCTACATTATGTGTATTTTGTGGGGGAAACACTGCTACATTATGTGTATTTTGTGGGGGAAACACTGCTACATTATGTGCATTTTGTGGGGGAAACACTGCTACATTATGTGTATTTTGTGGGGGAAACACTGCTACATTATGTGTATTTTGTGGGGGAAACACTGCTACATTATGTGTATTTTGTGGAGGAAACACTGCTACATTATGTGTATTTTGTGGAGGAAACACTGCTACATTATGTGTATTTTGTGGAGGAAACACTGCTACATTATGTGTATTTTGTGGGGGAAACACTGCTACATTATGTGTATTTTGTGGGGGAAACACTGCTACATTATGTGTATTTTGTGGAGGAAACACTGCTACATTATGTGTATTTTGTGGAGGAAACACTGCTACATTATGTGTATTTTGTGGAGGAAACACTGCTACATTATGTGTATTTTGTGGAGGAAACACTGCTACATTATGTGTATTTTGTGGGGGAAACACTGCTACATTATGTGTATTTTGTGGGGGAAACACTGCTACATTATGTGTATTTTGTGGAGGAAACACTGCTACATTATGTGTATTTTGTGGGGGAAACACTGCTACATTATGTGCATTTTTTGGAGGAAACACTGCTACATTATGTGTATTTTGTGGGGGAAACACTGCTACATTATGTGTATTTTTTGGGGGAAACACTGCTACATTATGTGTATTTTGTGGGGGAAACACTGCTACATTATGTGTATTTTGTGGGGGAAACACTGCTACATTATGTGTATTTTGTGGGGGAAACACTGCTACATTATGTGTATTTTGTGGAGGAAACACTGCTACATTATGTGTATTTTGTGGAGGAAACACTGCTACATTATGTGTATTTTGTGGAGGAAACACTGCTACATTATGTGTATTTTGTGGAGGAAACACTGCTACATTATGTGTATTTTGTAGAGGAAACACTGCTACATTATGTGAATTTTGTGGAGGAAACACTGCTACATTATGTGTATTTTGTGGCGGAAACACTGCTACATTATGTGTATTTTGTGGGGGAAACACTGCTACATTATGTGTATTTTGTGGAGGAAACACTGCTACATTATGTGTATTTTGTGGAGGAAACACTGCTACATTATGTGTATTTTGTGGAGGAAACACTGCTACATTATGTGTATTTTGTGGAGGAAACACTGCTACATTATGTGTATTTTGTGGGAGAAACACTGCTACATTATGTGTATTTTGTGGGGGAAACACTGCTACATTATGTGTATTTTGTGGGGGAAACACTGCTATATTATGTGCATTTTGTGGGGGAAACACTGCTACATTATGTGTATTTTTTGGAGGAAACACTGCTACATTATGTGTATTTTGTGGGGGAAACACTGCTACATTATGTGTATTTTGTGGAGGAAACACTGCTACATTATGTGTATTTTGTGGGGGAAACACTGCTACATTATGTGTATTTTGTGGGGGAAACACTGCTACATTATGTGTATTTTGTGGGGGAAACACTGCTACATTATGTGTTTTGTGGGGGAAACACTGCTACATTATGTGCATTTTGTGGGGGAAACACTGCTACATTATGTGCATTTTGTGGGGGAAACACTGCTACATTATGTGCATTTTGTGGGGGAAACACTGCTACATTATGTGTATTTTGTGGGGGAAACACTGCTACATTATGTGTATTTTGTGGAGGAAACACTGCTACATTATGTGTATTTTGTGGAGGAAACACTGCTACATTATGTGTATTTTGTGGAGGAAACACTGCTACATTATGTGTATTTTGTGGAGGAAACACTGCTACATTATGTGTATTTTGTGGGGGAAACACTGCTACATTATGTGTATTTTGTGGAGGAAACACTGCTACATTATGTGTATTTTGTGGAGGAAACACTGCTACATTATGTGTATTTTGTGGAGGAAACACTGCTACATTATGTGTATTTTGTGGAGGAAACACTGCTACATTATGTGTATTTTGTGGGGGAAACACTGCTACATTATGTGTATTTTGTGGGGGAAACACTGCTACATTATGTGTATTTTGTGGAGGAAACACTGCTACATTATGTGTATTTTGTGGGGGAAACACTGCTACATTATGTGCATTTTTTGGAGGAAACACTGCTACATTATGTGTATTTTGTGGGGGAAACACTGCTACATTATGTGTATTTTTTGGGGGAAACACTGCTACATTATGTGTATTTTGTGGGGGAAACACTGCTACATTATGTGTATTTTGTGGGGAAACACTGCTACATTATGTGTATTTTGTGGGGGAAACACTGCTACATTATGTGTATTTTGTGGAGGAAACACTGCTACATTATGTGTATTTTGTGGAGGAAACACTGCTACATTATGTGTATTTTGTGGAGGAAACACTGCTACATTATGTGTATTTTGTGGAGGAAACACTGCTACATTATGTGTATTTTGTGGGGGAAACACTGCTACATTATGTGTATTTTGTGGGGGAAACACTGCTACATTATGTGTATTTTGTGGAGGAAACACTGCTACATTATGTGTATTTTGTGGGTGAAACACTGCTACATTATGTGCATTTTTTGGAGGAAACACTGCTACATTATGTGTATTTTGTGGGGGAAACACTGCTACATTATGTGTATTTTTTGGGGGAAACACTGCTACATTATGTGTATTTTGTGGGGGAAACACTGCTACATTATGTGTATTTTGTGGGGGAAACACTGCTACATTATGTGTATTTTGTGGGGGAAACACTGCTACATTATGTGTATTTTGTGGGGGAAACACTGCTACATTATGTGTATTTTGTGGGGGAAACACTGCTACATTATGTGTATTTTGTGGGGGAAACACTGCTACATTATGTGTATTTTGTGGGGGAAACACTGCTACATTATGTGCATTTTGTGGGGGAAACACTGCTACATTATGTGTATTTTGTGGGGGAAACACTGCTACATTATGTGTATTTTGTGGGGGAAACACTGCTACATTATGTGTATTTTGTGGAGGAAACACTGCTACATTATGTGTATTTTGTGGAGGAAACACTGCTACATTATGTGTATTTTGTGGAGGAAACACTGCTACATTATGTGTATTTTGTGGAGGAAACACTGCTACATTATGTGTATTTTGTAGAGGAAACACTGCTACATTATGTGAATTTTGTGGAGGAAACACTGCTACATTATGTGTATTTTGTGGAGGAAACACTGCTACATTATGTGTATTTTGTGGAGGAAACACTGCTACATTATGTGTATTTTGTGGAGGAAACACTGCTACATTATGTGTATTTTGTGGGGGAAACACTGCTACATTATGTGTATTTTGTGGGGGAAACACTGCTACATTATGTGTATTTTGTGGGGGAAACACTGCTATATTATGTGCATTTTGTGGGGGAAACACAGCTACATTATGTGTATTTTTTGGAGGAAACACTGCTACATTATGTGTATTTTGTGGGGGAAACACTGCTACATTATGTGTATTTTGTGGAGGAAACACTGCTACATTATGTGTATTTTGTGGGGGAAACACTGCTACATTATGTGTATTTTGTGGGGGAAACACTGCTACATTATGTGTATTTTGTGGGGGAAACACTGCTACATTATGTGTTTTGTGGGGGAAACACTGCTACATTATGTGCATTTTGTGGGGGAAACACTGCTACATTATGTGCATTTTGTGGGGGAAACACTGCTACATTATGTGCATTTTGTGGGGGAAACACTGCTACATTATGTGTATTTTGTGGGGGAAACACTGCTACATTATGTGTATTTTGTGGAGGAAACACTGCTACATTATGTGTATTTTGTGGAGGAAACACTGCTACATTATGTGTATTTTGTGGAGGAAACACTGCTACATTATGTGTATTTTGTGGAGGAAACACTGCTACATTATGTGTATTTTGTGGAGGAAACACTGCTACATTATGTGAATTTTGTGGAGGAAACACTGCTACATTATGTGTATTTTGTGGCGGAAACACTGCTACATTATGTGTATTTTGTGGGGGAAACACTGCTACATTATGTGTATTTTGTGGAGGAAACACTGCTACATTATGTGTATTTTGTGGAGGAAACACTGCTACATTATGTGTATTTTGTGGAGGAAACACTGCTACATTATGTGTATTTTGTGGAGGAAACACTGCTACATTATGTGTATTTTGTGGGGGAAACACTGCTACATTATGTGTATTTTGTGGGGGAAACACTGCTACATTATGTGTATTTTGTGGAGGAAACACTGCTACATTATGTGTATTTTGTGGAGGAAACACTGCTACATTATGTGTATTTTGTGGAGGAAACACTGCTACATTATGTGTATTTTGTGGGGGAAACACTGCTACATTATGTGTATTTTGTGGGGGAAACACTGCTACATTATGTGTATTTTGTGGGGGAAACACTGCTACATTATGTGTATTTTGTGGTGGAAACACTGCTACATTATGTGTATTTTGTGGGGGAAACACTGCTACATTATGTGTATTTTGTGGAGGAAACACTGCTACATTATGTGTATTTTGTGAAGGAGACACTGCTACATTATGTGTATTTTGGTGTAAACACTGCTACATTATGTGTATTTTGTGGGGGAAACACTGCTACATTATGTGTATTTTGTGGAGGAAACACTGCTACATTATGTGTATTTTGTGGAGGAAACACTGCTACATTATGTGTATTTTGTGGAGGAAACACTGCTACATTATGTGAATTTTGTGGAGGAAACACTGCTACATTATGTGTATTTTGTGGCGGAAACACTGCTACATTATGTGTATTTTGTGGGGGAAACACTGCTACATTATGTGTATTTTGTGGAGGAAACACTGCTACATTATGTGTATTTTGTGGAGGAAACACTGCTACATTATGTGTATTTTGTGGAGGAAACACTGCTACATTATGTGTATTTTGTGGAGGAAACACTGCTACATTATGTGTATTTTGTGGGGGAAACACTGCTACATTATGTGTATTTTGTGGGGGAAACACTGCTACATTATGTGTATTTTGTGGAGGAAACACTGCTACATTATGTGTATTTTGTGGGGGAAACACTGCTACATTATGTGCATTTTTTGGAGGAAACACTGCTACATTATGTGTATTTTGTGGGGGAAACACTGCTACATTATGTGTATTTTTTGGGGGAAACACTGCTACATTATGTGTATTTTGTGGGGGAAACACTGCTACATTATGTGTATTTTGTGGGGGAAACACTGCTAAATTATGTGTATTTTGTGGGGGAAACACTGCTACATTATGTGTATTTTGTGGGGGAAACACTGCTACATTATGTGTATTTTGTGGGGGAAACACTGCTACATTATGTGTATTTTGTGGGGGAAACACTGCTACATTATGTGTATTTTGTGGGGGAAACACTGCTACATTATGTGCATTTTGTGGGGGAAACACTGCTACATTATGTGTATTTTGTGGGGGAAACACTGCTACATTATGTGTATTTTGTGGGGGAAACACTGCTACATTATGTGTATTTTGTGGAGGAAACACTGCTACATTATGTGTATTTTGTGGAGGAAACACTGCTACATTATGTGTATTTTGTGGAGGAAACACTGCTACATTATGTGTATTTTGTGGAGGAAACACTGCTACATTATGTGTATTTTGTAGAGGAAACACTGCTACATTATGTGAATTTTGTGGAGGAAACACTGCTACATTATGTGTATTTTGTGGCGGAAACACTGCTACATTATGTGAATTTTGTGGGGGAAACACTGCTACATTATGTGTATTTTGTGGAGGAAACACTGCTACATTATGTGTATTTTGTGGAGGAAACACTGCTACATTATGTGTATTTTGTGGAGGAAACACTGCTACATTATGTGTATTTTGTGGAGGAAACACTGCTACATTATGTGCATTTTGTGGGGGAAACACTGCTACATTATGTGTATTTTGTGGGGGAAACACTGCTACATTATGTGTATTTTGTGGAGGAAACACTGCTACATTATGTGTATTTTGTGGAGGAAACACTGCTACATTATGTGTATTTTGTGGAGGAAACACTGCTACATTATGTGAATTTTGTGGAGGAAACACTGCTACATTATGTGTATTTTGTAGCGGAAACACTGCTACATTATGTGTATTTTGTGGGGGAAACACTGCTACATTATGTGTATTTTGTGGAGGAAACACTGCTACATTATGTGTATTTTGTGGAGGAAACACTGGTACATTATGTGTATTTTGTGGAGGAAACACTGCTACATTATGTGTATTTTGTGGAGGAAACACTGCTACATTATGTGTATTTTGTGGGGGAAACACTGCTACATTATGTGTATTTTGTGGGGGAAACACTGCTACATTATGTGTATTTTGTGGAGGAAACACTGCTACATTATGTGTATTTTGTGGGGGAAACACTGCTACATTATGTGCATTTTTTGGAGGAAACACTGCTACATTATGTGTATTTTGTGGGGGAAACACTGCTACATTATGTGTATTTTTTGGGGGAAACACTGCTACATTATGTGTATTTTGTGGGGGAAACACTGCTACATTATGTGTATTTTGTGGGGGAAACACTGCTACATTATGTGTATTTTGTGGGGGAAACACTGCTACATTATGTGTATTTTGTGGAGGAAACACTGCTACATTATGTGTATTTTGTGGAGGAAACACTGCTACATTATGTGTATTTTGTGGAGGAAACACTGCTACATTATGTGTATTTTGTGGAGGAAACACTGCTACATTATGTGTATTTTGTAGAGGAAACACTGCTACATTATGTGAATTTTGTGGAGGAAACACTGCTACATTATGTGTATTTTGTGGCGGAAACACTGCTACATTATGTGTATTTTGTGGGGGAAACACTGCTACATTATGTGTATTTTGTGGAGGAAACACTGCTACATTATGTGTATTTTGTGGAGGAAACACTGCTACATTATGTGTATTTTGTGGAGGAAACACTGCTACATTATGTGTATTTTGTGGAGGAAACACTGCTACATTATGTGTATTTTGTGGGGGAAACACTGCTACATTATGTGTATTTTGTGGGGGAAACACTGCTACATTATGTGTATTTTGTGGGGGAAACACTGCTATATTATGTGCATTTTGTGGGGGAAACACTGCTACATTATGTGTATTTTTTGGAGGAAACACTGCTACATTATGTGTATTTTGTGGGGGAAACACTGCTACATTATGTGTATTTTGTGGAGGAAACACTGCTACATTATGTGTATTTTGTGGAGGAAACACTGCTACATTATGTGTATTTTGTGGAGGAAACACTGCTACATTATGTGTATTTTGTGGGAGAAACACTGCTACATTATGTGTATTTTGTGGGGGAAACACTGCTACATTATGTGTATTTTGTGGGGGAAACACTGCTATATTATGTGCATTTTGTGGGGGAAACACTGCTACATTATGTGTATTTTTTGGAGGAAACACTGCTACATTATGTGTATTTTGTGGGGGAAACACTGCTACATTATGTGTATTTTGTGGAGGAAACACTGCTACATTATGTGTATTTTGTGGGGGAAACACTGCTACATTATGTGTATTTTGTGGGGGAAACACTGCTACATTATTTGTATTTTGTGGGGGAAACACTGCTACATTATGTGTTTTGTGGGGGAAACACTGCTACATTATGTGCATTTTGTGGGGGAAACACTGCTACATTATGTGCATTTTGTGGGGGAAACACTGCTACATTATGTGCATTTTGTGGGGGAAACACTGCTACATTATGTGTATTTTGTGGGGGAAACACTGCTACATTATGTGTATTTTGTGGAGGAAACACTGCTACATTATGTGTATTTTGTGGAGGAAACACTGCTACATTATGTGTATTTTGTGGAGGAAACACTGCTACATTATGTGTATTTTGTGGAGGAAACACTGCTACATTATGTGTATTTTGTGGGGAAACACTGCTACATTATATGTATTTTGTGGAGGAAACACTGCTACATTATGTGTATTTTGTGGAGGAAACACTGCTACATTATGTGTATTTTGTGGAGGAAACACTGCTACATTATGTGTATTTTGTGGAGGAAACACTGCTACATTATGTGTATTTTGTGGGGGAAACCTGCTACATTATGTGTATTTTGTGGGGGAAACACTGCTACATTATGTGTATTTTGTGGAGGAAACACTGCTACATTATGTGTATTTTGTGGGGGAAACACTGCTACATTATGTGCATTTTTTGGAGGAAACACTGCTACATTATGTGTATTTTGTGGGGGAAACACTGCTACATTATGTGTATTTTTTGGGGGAAACACTGCTACATTATGTGTATTTTGTGGGGGAAACACTGCTACATTATGTGTATTTTGTGGGGGAAACACTGCTACATTATGTGTATTTTGTGGGGGAAACACTGCTACATTATGTGTATTTTGTGGAGGAAACACTGCTACATTATGTGTATTTTGTGGAGGAAACACTGCTACATTATGTGTATTTTGTGGAGGAAACACTGCTACATTATGTGTATTTTGTGGAGGAAACACTGCTACATTATGTGTATTTTGTGGGGGAAACACTGCTACATTATGTGTATTTTGTGGGGGAAACACTGCTACATTATGTGTATTTTGTGGAGGAAACACTGCTACATTATGTGTATTTTGTGGGTGAAACACTGCTACATTATGTGCATTTTTTGGAGGAAACACTGCTACATTATGTGTATTTTGTGGGGGAAACACTGCTACATTATGTGTATTTTTTGGGGGAAACACTGCTACATTATGTGTATTTTGTGGGGGAAACACTGCTACATTATGTGTATTTTGTGGGGGAAACACTGCTACATTATGTGTATTTTGTGGGGGAAACACTGCTACATTATGTGTATTTTGTGGGGGAAACACTGCTACATTATGTGTATTTTGTGGGGAAACACTGCTACATTATGTGTATTTTGTGGGGGAAACACTGCTACATTATGTGTATTTTGTGGGGGAAACACTGCTACATTATGTGCATTTTGTGGGGGAAACACTGCTACATTATGTGTATTTTGTGGGGGAAACACTGCTACATTATGTGTATTTTGTGGGGGAAACACTGCTACATTATGTGTATTTTGTGGAGGAAACACTGCTACATTATGTGTATTTTGTGGAGGAAACACTGCTACATTATGTGTATTTTGTGGAGGAAACACTGCTACATTATGTGTATTTTGTGGAGGAAACACTGCTACATTATGTGTATTTTGTAGAGGAAACACTGCTACATTATGTGAATTTTGTGGAGGAAACACTGCTACATTATGTGTATTTTGTGGCGGAAACACTGCTACATTATGTGTATTTTGTGGGGGAAACACTGCTACATTATGTGTATTTTGTGGAGGAAACACTGCTACATTATGTGTATTTTGTGGAGGAAACACTGCTACATTATGTGTATTTTGTGGAGGAAACACTGCTACATTATGTGTATTTTGTGGAGGAAACACTGCTACATTATGTGTATTTTGTGGGGGAAACACTGCTACATTATGTGTATTTTGTGGGGGAAACACTGCTACATTATGTGTATTTTGTGGGGGAAACACTGCTATATTATGTGCATTTTGTGGGGGAAACACTGCTACATTATGTGTATTTTTTGGAGGAAACACTGCTACATTATGTGTATTTTGTGGGGGAAACACTGCTACATTATGTGTATTTTGTGGAGGAAACAATGCTACATTATGTGTATTTTGTGGGGGAAACACTGCTACATTATGTGTATTTTGTGGGGGAAACACTGCTACATTATGTGTATTTTGTGGGGGAAACACTGCTACATTATGTGTTTTGTGGGGGAAACACTGCTACATTATGTGCATTTTGTGGGGGAAACACTGCTACATTATGTGCATTTTGTGGGGGAAACACTGCTACATTATGTGCATTTTGTGGGGGAAACACTGCTACATTATGTGTATTTTGTGGGGGAAACACTGCTACATTATGTGTATTTTGTGGAGGAAACACTGCTACATTATGTGTATTTTGTGGAGGAAACACTGCTACATTATGTGTATTTTGTGGAGGAAACACTGCTACATTATGTGTATTTTGTGGAGGAAACACTGCTACATTATGTGTATTTTGTGGAGGAAACACTGCTACATTATGTGAATTTTGTGGAGGAAACACTGCTACATTATGTGTATTTTGTGGCGGAAACACTGCTACATTATGTGTATTTTGTGGGGGAAACACTGCTACATTATGTGTATTTTGTGGAGGAAACACTGCTACATTATGTGTATTTTGTGGAGGAAACACTGCTACATTATGTGTATTTTGTGGAGGAAACACTGCTACATTATGTGTATTTTGTGGAGGAAACACTGCTACATTATGTGTATTTTGTGGGGGAAACACTGCTACATTATGTGTATTTTGTGGGGGAAACACTGCTACATTATGTGTATTTTGTGGAGGAAACACTGCTACATTATGTGTATTTTGTGGAGGAAACACTGCTACATTATGTGTATTTTGTGGAGGAAACACTGCTACATTATGTGTATTTTGTGGGGGAAACACTGCTACATTATGTGTATTTTGTGGGGGAAACACTGCTACATTATGTGTATTTTGTGGGGGAAACACTGCTACATTATGTGTATTTTGTGGTGGAAACACTGCTACATTATGTGTATTTTGTGGGGGAAACACTGCTACATTATGTGTATTTTGTGGAGGAAACACTGCTACATTATGTGTATTTTGTGAAGGAGACACTGCTACATTATGTGTATTTTGGTGTAAACACTGCTACATTATGTGTATTTTGTGGGGGAAACACTGCTACATTATGTGTATTTTGTGGAGGAAACACTGCTACATTATGTGTATTTTGTGGAGGAAACACTGCTACATTATGTGTATTTTGTGGAGGAAACACTGCTACATTATGTGAATTTTGTGGAGGAAACACTGCTACTATATGTGTATTTTGTGGCGGAAACACTGCTACATTATGTGTATTTTGTGGGGGAAACACTGCTACATTATGTGTATTTTGTGGAGGAAACACTGCTACATTATGTGTATTTTGTGGAGGAAACACTGCTACATTATGTGTATTTTGTGGAGGAAACACTGCTACATTATGTGTATTTTGTGGAGGAAACACTGCTACATTATGTGTATTTTGTGGGGGAAACACTGCTACATTATGTGTATTTTGTGGGGGAAACACTGCTACATTATGTGTATTTTGTGGAGGAAACACTGCTACATTATGTGTATTTTGTGGGGGAAACACTGCTACATTATGTGCATTTTTTGGAGGAAACACTGCTACATTATGTGTATTTTGTGGGGGAAACACTGCTACATTATGTGTATTTTTGGGGGAAACACTGCTACATTATGTGTATTTTGTGGGGGAAACACTGCTACATTATGTGTATTTTGTGGGGGAAACACTGCTAAATTATGTGTATTTTGTGGGGGAAACACTGCTACATTATGTGTATTTTGTGGGGGAAACACTGCTACATTATGTGTATTTTGTGGAGGAAACACTGCTACATTATGTGTATTTTGTGGAGGAAACACTGCTACATTATGTGTATTTTGTGGAGGAAACACTGCTACATTATGTGTATTTTGTGGAGGAAACACTGCTAAATTATGTGAATTTTGTGGAGGAAACACTGCTACATTATGTGTATTTTGTGGCGGAAACACTGCTACATTATGTGTATTTTGTGGGGGAAACACTGCTACATTATGTGTATTTTGTGGGGAAACACTGCTACATTATGTGTATTTTGTGGAGGAAACACTGCTACATTATGTGTATTTTGTGGAGGAAACACTGCTACATTATGTGTATTTTGTGGAGGAAACACTGCTACATTATGTGTATTTTGTGGGGGAAACACTGCTACATTATGTGTATTTTGTGGGGAAACACTGCTACATTATGTGTATTTTGTGGAGGAAACACTGCTACATTATGTGTATTTTGTGGAGGAAACACTGCTACATTATGTGTATTTTGTGGAGGAAACACTGCTACATTATGTGTATTTTGTGGGGAAACACTGCTACATTATGTGTATTTTGTGGGGAAACACTGCTACATTATGTGTATTTTGTGGGGAAACACTGCTACATTATGTGTATTTTGTGGGGAAACACTGCTACATTATGTGTATTTTGTGGGGGAAACACTGCTACATTATGTGTATTTTGTGGAGGAAACACTGCTACATTATGTGTATTTTGTGGAGGAAACACTGCTACATTATGTGTATTTTGTGGAGGAAACACTGCTACATTATGTGTATTTTGTGGGGAAACACTGCTACATTATGTGTATTTTGTGGAGGAAACACTGCTACATTATGTGTATTTTGTGGAGGAAACACTGCTACATTATGTGTATTTTGTGGAGGAAACACTGCTACATTATGTGTATTTTGTGGAGGAAACACTGCTACATTATGTGTATTTTGTGGAGGAAACACTGCTACATTATGTGTATTTTGTGGGGAAACACTGCTACATTATGTGTATTTTGTGGAGGAAACACTGCTACATTATGTGTATTTTGTGGAGGAAACACTGCTACATTATGTGTATTTTGTGGAGGAAACACTGCTACATTATGTGTATTTTGTGGAGGAAACACTGCTACATTATGTGTATTTTGTGGGGGAAACACTGCTACATTATGTGTATTTTGTGGGGGAAACACTGCTACATTATGTGTATTTTGTGGAGGAAACACTGCTACATTATGTGTATTTTGTGGGGGAAACACTGCTACATTATGTGTATTTTGTGGAGGAAACACTGCTACATTATGTGTATTTTGTGGGGGAAACACTGCTACATTATGTGTATTTTGTGGGGGAAACACTGCTACATTATGTGTATTTTGTGGGGGAAACACTGCTACATTATGTGTATTTTGTGGGGGAAACACTGCTACATTATGTGTATTTTGTGGGGGAAACACTGCTACATTATGTGTATTTTGTGGGGAAACACTGCTACATTATGTGTATTTTGTGGGGGAAACACTGCTACATTATGTGTATTTTGTGGGGGAAACACTGCTACATTATGTGTATTTTGTGGGGAAACACTGCTACATTATGTGTATTTTGTGGGGGAAACACTGCTACATTATGTGTATTTTGTGGGGGAAACACTGCTACATTATGTGTATTTTGTGGGGAAACACTGCTACATTATGTGTATTTTGTGGAGGAAACACTGCTACATTATGTGTATTTTGTGGAGGAAACACTGCTACATTATGTGTATTTTGTGGAGGAAAACACTGCTACATTATGTGTATTT